>NC_056728.1:1627747502-1627892502 GCF_019279795.1 Protopterus annectens | reverse complement strand
ATGACCTAATACTCACGAACATGGGGTGGGGGGGTGCTACTCCCTCCCATTCATTAACTCCTCCCTGGTAAGATTTGACCACAAAATTATATCCTTTAGTATTAAAACTAACCTAGACCCTGCATCAAACTCCAACCTACTAAGAATTTTGCTTAGACCAATTACCTCAAACTAAGTAACAGCTTATTAAACTTCCAAGCCTCTCCAAGGCCTACTCTGAGCTGTACACAAAAGCACTGTACAACCATGTTCATAGTTGCATAGACAAGGCAGTACCTGCATGAGTCAAACCTATGGTTACAGGCAAAAATAAACCACCCTGGTGGACCCCTAGCATAAATAGGCTATTCAACAAAAGGAAAAAAAAAATTGTCTCCAAAGCCAAGAAGGAACGGACAAAACAGTGCAAAAAGATAGGATTCTAAACAAACAAATTAGAGAGCTGGTCAAATCAGCCAAAGCAAACTATGAGGCAATGACAGCCTCTCAGGTGAAAGATAACCCTAAAGCTTTTCTTAATTATCATAACCTCAGGAGAAACACTCAGCAACATGCCGAGTTAATTATGAATGACAACACATACACCCATTCTGAAACTGTAGCAAATCTGTTGGCTTAACTAGACCTAGCCAAAGCTTTTGACACAATCCCCCACTCAGCAAGCATGGATAAACATACTGAGTTAGGCATAAACCCATACAACATTAGATGGATAGCGGTGTCCCACAGGTCTCAGTGTTGGGACCCTTCCTGTTTGGTATATACTGTACTTCTCTGAAGTGAAGGCCAATGTTGGGCCCTCTGGCTCACCAGGTTTACTGACAATTGTAAGCTGGTTGCAATCACTGAATCCTCAAATGTTGTTGACATCCTACAAACAGGCCTAAAAATGACAAACAACTGGTGCCAAAACCATGGTCTGAGACAAAATGCTAAAAAATGTGCAGTCATGCCCTTTGGTAAATCAGATATCCCTTCAAATTATAATACTGATAGCGCACCTCTAAAAGTAGACCCAGTGGTGAGGGATCTAGGAACACAGATAGATAGTAACCTCAGCTTTGATCACCAGGTAGCTACAGTGAAGAAATCTTTCTGTGTGGCTCATCTTATAAGTAAAATCTTGGCATCAAGATCAAAGGAAGTCATACTGCCATTGTAAACCACCCTCATCAGGCCAATAATCAAGTACAATGCTCCCTTCTATATGTCCCTAACAAGGCACTTACCAGCTGGAGTGGCCCCAGAGGTTTCTCATTAAAAAAAAACAAAGCGTAAGACACATGTCTTATGCAGACCGACTAAAGGCTTTTACTCTGTCTCATATCGTTTGATCTATAAGGTGTTCTCTGATCCAGTCCTATGAAAATGTTACATATTCACAAGAACAATTATACAAGGGTTATGCATTCCATAGACCTGAACCTTATTTGTAAATCTAACAGAACCTGCTGGAGAGACAGATTCATATCCCAAAGGCTGCCTCATCTATGGAATAAACGTCCCATCTTTGTAAAACAAAGCCCATCCTTCACTCTCTTCAAAAGAATTTGGATACATGGATGAACAAACATAAATTCACTCCTGGGGTACTGCCCATGTCCCTTTTGGACAGAGGCAGTCTGTAAAATGACTCAGGGCAACACCCAAAGACCCACTACCCTGATACTACCCCATTCCATATCTGTGGAATTAAGATATAATATTGCCATATCTTGGGTATTATTGGCTAGTCTTGTGAAGGCTGTGCCATTAGCCTGGTAATCACCTATGAATCTAAGAAAATGGTATTCGTCAACATTTTATGAAAAAACCTGCACAGTCATTATATCCAAGCTTCAACATGTTTTCTGTGGTTGCATGTACTAGTGACAACATATTGTTAGACATCTAGGGTAGCAATCCTTTGGGGTAGTATTCACTGATACCATCAACACATTCAGCTAAGTCTGTCTACTACTCAAGCTCATTTCTGTAAAAGGCCTCTATCCTGACCCAGCATCACCTATTGATTCACCAGCAACTAAAAGTCTCCGAACTACTCTTTCCATATCTGGAGTACATTCCTACATCTGACCTTACTCTGTAGTTATATCATCTGAATCATTTGATAGGACATCACCAAAACCTTTATTTGGTCAGCAATATTTGGTTCTATTTGTTTGATTTGTGATAGTTGTTCAGAGGATGTTTGGAGATGTAAGACAATATCTTGTGCACCTTTGTGCTCAGTTCTACAGTGGTGCACTGATAAACAATATGCAAGTGCTGCAAGTGCATTTTGTCTTCAGTGTGTACCTGGATATAAAGGTAAGCAGATGATACCTGCTCTGGAGTAAGACTATGAAATCACTGATATACCTGAAGTTGTGCATAGACTGATGGGCTTGGATTGGGGAAGAAGGGTTGTACTGGCCATCATAATTATGTTCACCTTCTAAATAACTTATCTCCTGGGTAAGGGGGGTGCAAGGATTGACCATGTAGGAGATTATATAATGTTTCAGAGATATGAAGTACAAAGCCAACATCAAGGTAAGCAATGGAGAAGCCAGAGACTAGAAAGTATATATTTCCTCCACTGAGAACATGTAATTATATTTCTATCAGATAAAATTGCCTATATGCTGACCACAAGACTCTACTTTAGTTTTTTATGTCTATATAAGTGGCTGCAGAATATCAAGGGCAGGCTGGTCTTTCACCACAGCACTATATCTCATCTCAGCTTTCACTCTCAACTAATAGATGTGCAAGTGCTTAATGCTGTTGTCACCCGGTTTCAAAGCAATGAAACAGTCATCAACCAAATAAAATGAAAGCTGTGCTTTCTAGTACACAAAGCAGATTCTGTCATTTTGTAGTTTCCTTTGGTGTTGTTTGTCATTGGTGTTCCTAGTGCACTAGAGCAACTGTTACCATATTTAAGAGTGTGTGTGTGTGTGTGTGTATATATACATATATATATATATATGGAAAGAGAGAGAGAAATATATATATTCCAGGATCATTCACTATCATCTGACCAATACTGTAACTGCATTATAGACAGGATATGATGACAGTTTGAGTCTTGAATAAAAATAACAAATTATTGACTTAAGATCATGACTGGCCCTCACACAGCTTGTCTTCCTGATCAAATTTAGTTACAGTACTCCAGATTTAATGTTCACTACTTATTTATTTTAATAAGGGGAGAGTATATTGATGATATAATTGCTCCGCATGGAACCCCAGGCTGCCAGTCAAGATGGTCTGTTGTGAGAGACTGGCAAGCTAATCTATGGAGAACAGGTTGCATGGAAACTAACTGATCAAATGGATGGGTAGAAGCAAACAAACCATGTCTGCCTGGCTGGTGGCTCCCTGAGGTTGGCTTTTGTTTCCAGGAAACAAACAGGTGGGGACACTTTACTGGTGTGCTGATGGTTCTCATGTGGGGAAGCAAAAAGCTTACAGAAAAAGTTTTTTTCATTTGGTATCTTCTTTTCCTCCCTTCACTTGTCAGGTAACCTGAATCAGGTTAGGGCCATTTTAGAAGACCCATATAAACACTAAAGGAATCGTACAGGCTATTGAACAAATCCCAGAGGGAAAGGTGCCAGACGACCTTAGTATTAAAATATATAAAAGGTTCCAAGTGGCCATACTCCTTGAATTGAAATACTGTTTTTTTAGAAAGACACTTAATAAAGCTGAACTCCCACTGTAATTAGAGATTTTACAAATATTAGCCTTACTAAAACCTTGCAAGGCTCTTCCTTGTGCAGGCAGCTATCTTTTTAAAATCTTTTTATTAAATATTTGGACTTTTTTAACATCTGAGAAAAATTCCTCCGAAGTCTGCCTGTGGTATAAAAATATCTATGCCTAACAACTATGCAAAACCTGACATGTGGCCTAATAAATAAGGAGTCTGACTTTAGATCAGAAGATTGTAGGTTTGAGTCCTATGATAGTTATCCAAAAGCAGCACAAGAATTTGGGTCTGGCATAATGGTTAAGGTCTTCAGCTTATAGACCCAAGGTACAGAGTTTGAGTTTGACCTCAGGATATCAACCAAAAGTAATATAACAATTTGGTTTTGGCATAATCGTTAGTCTTCACCTCATAGACACAATGTACAGGGTTTGATTTTGACCTCAGGATACTAGCTAAGCTTAAAAAAGACCATTCAGAGCTGTTAGCCTAGCATGCAACAATGAAAAATCTTTAATCTTCTGGATATCATTGTGCATTTGAGAGTCATAAAGATATCATCTCACTATTTCTTTGTAAATTGCCTTTCCAATGTCTCTTCTCAGTCACTTCTCCTCTGATTTTTTATTGTTATCATCTGTCATATTATATGATCTATTAATGATCTTCTTTTAACAGCAGCTTCTATTCTAGAGTGAACTAATAACTTATCCAGAAATGGTCTCCCACTTAACACTTCTCTGTTCTTTTCTCTTTGCTGATACTCTGTTATTAATACCTGGTAGGGAAGACAGCCTCTATTGGCCCACATCATTGATCTGTTTCAATTCTGTAGATCAGGAAAGAGCTAAGTCTTTCTTTAAATTCTGCAGATTTAAAGGAAACCCTTAGTCCTTTCCTCATTATTGGGCACAGCTGAGTTAGTTAAATGACACAAACCTGTTTTCTGGGGATTTAATCCAAGAAGTTTTTATTTATTTATCCAGTTTCGCCAGGTTAGTCTAACTAGGCTAGTAGCCTCTTTTCAGGGAAGACCCAAGGTGGTATTTATACTACTAGAGGAAATTTGGCTATGGTATCAGGAAAGTCCGCTACTCTTTTCAATAGGTGCAGTGGGATCTTTTATATCCACCTGAGATATACCTACTCAGGTAGATGGGACCTCAGTTTTTCATCCAAAGGATGATGCACGTAAGAGTGCATCCCTTCCCCTTTATGCTGCACTGCATAAATCTACCTGGTGTGTGAAGTGAACCTGCAGCCTTCTGCACAAAAGCCAAGTGTACTATCTGTTGTGCCATTCCATGTTGATGGCTACTTTATGTTTGCTTCTTTTTAGTTGTCAGCTGCTCTTTCTAAATAAGTGCATCTTTTGGAACGCAGAGAATCCCCTTAATGTAGTATGGAAAGAGATCAGTAGACACAGAGCACCTCAAGAAAACAAAGCATCATAATTTTGCAATTTTATAATCAAGAAGGCATATTGTTCATGCTTACAATAGCATTTGTAATTATATAAATGATTGGTTGGGAAGAGTTCTTAGGACATAAAGGCTATTGGACTCTTGCACACTGTCACCTGTCAGTGAAAGGCTGTGAAAACCAAACTGCAAATATGAAATAAAAAATCTAGGACAGTACTAGGGTGAGGTAATGTTTGGAAATTAAGCTGTTTGCTGGTTTGAAATGTACTGGATGTGAATGTTCCTAAGCTTTAAAAGGTATGGTTTACTGCAGACTATCCGTAGACTGTCACATTAGCAAAATGAATTAAAGTTTAACAAATGTGGGCTGCAACAGTTGTAAGGGCACTACAATGAATACAAATAGCAATCTCAAGCAGCATTCATGGTGTAAAATCGTGTTACAGCTCTTAAACACGTTTATAAACTAACACCATCATCTAGTGTTACTTCATAATGGGCACTTCTTTGGACAACAACATTTCACAGCCAGTTGCTCAATGTCAGCACTAGTTAATTGTGTTAGCAGAGTATATGTGATGGCAGTACTAGTTAATTGTGCTAGCAGAGTACATGTGATATCAGTACTAGTTAATTGTGTTAGCAGAGTATATGTGATGTTAGTACTGGTTAATTGTGCTAGCAGAGTATATGTAATCAAGGGATAATTCCCCTAACTTTAACATTTCTCATGTCTATAGGCAGATCAAGAGTTATAGGATGCCTATACTCAGTAAATGGCTAAGTTCTTAATTGTGTAATGCAGCAATACTTTATAAAGTACACTTTCATTCAATTGTGTTTTCAATGAAAGAAATACAGCTTTGTATATTAGCTGTTTTATTATCCATCTTGAGAATTCATTAAAAGTCCTAGCAAAAGCAGTACAGCCTGTGCTAGAAAGATCTTTGTCCCTAGAAGTGCCCATTTGTGGTTCAGAAACACACTAGCCATGATGAGGTAAGACCTCACTATTGGCTAATTTGCATGTTTTTTGAATCACCATTACTATAGCGATGCACAGATCATTCCTGGTCATGCTAGTACCTTGCTGCTCATGTATGCAGTGACATTATCTCCCTAGTCACTCTCTCACATGCACAAGTATACATATTAGAACAGACACACACACACACACACACACACACACACACACACACACACACACACACACACACACACACACACACACACACACACTTTCCTTCCCTGTCCCTGTCATTGTACCTGTCCCTATAGTATCTACCTTCCCATGGTTCCGCACAGCCCATAATACTTTAATGCCATTACAGCACTTATTTATTAGGCCCTGGTGGTCTAGTGATTCCCTCAATTCCAATTATGATGTTGTTGCCATTACATGAGTTTACAATGTAACTGTTGGTGCCCAGTGACTATCTCCACCCCACAATCACCCTTATGCTATATGTGCCTTAACTCCACTTCACTTTATCCCTGGTGTTCAGAGGTCCCGCTGACACCTGTACTAACATTGGTGTTATTATGCACCTTATAGTGTAAGCCATGGTGTTCAGAGGTGCCCCCACCCATCCCTGTTATAATGTTCTATGTCTTAGGGCGCTTTAAGGACAATTCGCTGGTGGTCAAGTGTATCCCCTCTCCCTGGTGCCTGTAGCAATGTTGTTGCCAGTATGGCACTTTGAAGATGAATGCCTTGTAGTCTAGTGTATCCTGCACACCCACTCCCCATTTTGCTATTGATACCATTATTTTTTACATTACTTTAAAAGTAAGTTTTGTTATCTAGTGGTTCCCCTCACCATGCTCATGTTCAGTACCATGATGTGGTGAGGATGGCCGTGCTGATTTATATGGCCAATCACTTTCTTGAATTACTCAGTCATGTCAATCCCTTCATGGAGGTGGCTCCAGGGAGTGAAAACATGGCTAACTAGCATATCCCTCTTTTCCTGGAATTCCTCATTAACATTCACCCAGCTGTGGGTCCAGCCCTTCATGGTACTGCATTTCTCTATGTTGTGGAACTGTGCAGCCCCATGTAAGGGGGTTTACTGAAGTGGAGAAAGGTACTGAAATATGTATACTGGCTCTCTGTTGACATGTCTGCACTTGAAATGCCTAGTGCTGAAAAGCCACCCCCCAAAAAAAGACCAAAAACACAGAAGAAGTGCAAATCTCAAAAATCATTCTTCTCCTTTAAACTTCTTTGTGCATGGGGGAAAGTCTCCATACCCCCTGAACTTATATATACCAACTCCAAGATCTCCAAACCAAGAAGAAATGGGACGATTTTGAGAAATGGCATCTTGGACTTAGTATATGCAAATCCATTCTTTGTCCATTCAGTCTCCATATTTCAAGACTTGCTCTAGTGGGTCCCAACATTTCAAATGGTTACCATGAACACCTCCTTGCACATGTTACAGTACCTTAATGAATTTCAAATATGTTACTGCTTATCAATATGTAGATGTTTTTAGTTGTTATTTTTCGTACAGATTCTGTTCTCATGACAAATTTTATTTGGTGTATTTTAATAAAGCATTTGGCAAAATTGCTAGATTTATGCAATCATTTTTGTAGCACCAATTTACCTTCTGTGAAACTGGGCTGTATATGTTTGCATATTCCTGCGCTATGTTTTGTTTTCTTTTGTTCATGAAATGTTTACCTAAATCAAAGCTACACTTGCAACAGATTCTCCATGTTTTTTAAATGTCTTCACAACTCCATGACAAAATATTGCAGATGTCACTGCATACAATTAAGAAACATACGTATATTTCAAAAATGTTCTTTGTAAAAAAAGAAATGAAAGCCAGCCTGAAGTTATTGAAAACAACTTTACGAAACAAAAACCATGAAGCAGCTGATAACTAAACTGACCTGTTTACAGATGGATACTGACAACAAAGTCCTTGGATAATGAAGGAAAGGCTGCCATGCTACAATAGCTAGACCATAGAATGATGACGATATGACCATCCTCATTTGAATGGATGACCAAGGTTACCATGAAGTGAATACCAGAAGGGAGATGCCCATGGCAATTGGCTGTAGTGAGATGGCTCTATCTCTAAACAGTATATCATTAGCAAAGATTAAAAATATCAGTGCAATATGATCAGGTGACTGTCACAGTAAAAATGCATAGGTCTGGGTAAGGAAATATGCTTAGCCAATGGCATCCCCGAAATGGACCAGTAAGAAAATTCAGAAATGCTGTGGAAGGTGCATAATGTTAATTGCCGAGTTTCAGTTCTTTGAGAATCTCTGATTACTTTGCATCTTGCTAATCTTTGCTGTGATAGAGAAGTAGGAAGTATATTGGAGTTGAATGTGCAGTGATGTTATTTCAGAGTGACGCCTTAAAGTGTCATCAGTGAACACTAAATAAAGAATGATATCATTTTAATATATGTACTTTAAAAGGTTAAAGCATTTCAACAGAAGGGTTACATAACTATTATACCTATTTAGATATATGCCTATTATCATGTGTGCAACAAGAGTGATTGTTCAGTGTAATAGTAAGTAATGGCATGCATAAGTTTCAAAGTTCGATCTTGACCTGCAGCCAATGCTTCTTTGGAGTTTGCATGTTCTCTCTGGGTCTCTGCGGGGTTCCGTCTACCTCCGACAAACATGCTGAGTGCTTCCACCTCAACCTCAACCAAGAATAGAGCTGTGGTCAGTAGCTCCACAGAGTCTAGCAGATGCCTTATAGGGGAAAAGTTGTATAGACCAACCAATTTGGGGATAAACTGTGGCGCACAGTATCATCAAGATAGGAGAACATGGATCACAAACTGTCTGCTGTGTAAGGGCTAGCCACTCAATGGTGTAAAACGTGACACTAGATGATTGGGCTGAACTGAGTAATGCAACCAAATGGACATCGGTATCTGCCAGTGATAAATGGATTCAGGACAGGGCCTACTCCAACTTATGCCAGGGACCCATGCTAGCAGTGGGAGGGGTGTATGTACCCCTGTTTCTCAGTGTGTGGCCACCATAAAGTCCAGCAGCCATGGGTCAAAAAGCTACTGTCTAGGCTGTGTGCAGTTGCCCAGCTTGGGTTCCCTGGTATAAGTCTGTTGAGTGAAAGTTGAACATAAAACCAATCAACCTGCCAAGCATGAACTAAGAATTGCACTCAGTGTAGGTTCACTGACAAGATGCTGCTTGGAAGTGTATTACATAATGGTAAGGAGGATGGGGGCCATCCTATGTATCAAAGAGACAAGATGGAAGGTCAGTGCAGCAAAGGGGTCAAGAGTCTATTACACAGGATGAGGACAAACTAGAAATGGTGTGGGAATTGTGTTGAAGGAGAAGCGTCATAAACAATGAGGAATCTCACCAGAATTAGTGACAGACTGATGGCCATCAAACTATATTGTAAGGATAGGGCACTATTCATAATATCTGCCTATGTCCCACAGCAGAGTTGTGATAGTGAGGAGAAGAGTGCATTCAGTCAGCAGTTGCAAGACCTACCAGATAATGCAATGCAATGTGAATTGGTGTTGATAATGCGTGATCTGAATGCACATATCAGAACAGACATAACAGGATGTGAGGATTCCCTTGGTCCAAATTGGTAGGGCAACACGAATAAAGGAGAATAAGATGCCATTCTAGACCTCTGTCTAGAAAATGGCTTGATGGTGGCCAACACATCATTCAACAAAATAGACAGTCACAAGATCACACACAAGCATGGTCAACATGCAGCTCAGGTAGCCTTCCTCATAACAAGGAAAGGGAACTGGAATAGAATTTGCAGTTGCAAAATCATCCCATGTGAAACAGTTGGCCCACAGCATAAACCACTGCTAAAATTACCTGCAAGCAGTGGTCAGAGAAGGCACCAAGGTCAAGTCAGGCAAGGCTGAAAAATCTGGAAGTTGACTGGGGAAAAAGCACAAGAGTTCAAGGAGTTACTCAGGGCTCTACCACACAGTGAAGAACAGGAAATAGATGGAGTCGAAGAAGAATGGCAGCACCTCAAAACAGCATGTGTGAGGACTACAGAACAGATACGTGACCAAACCAATATGGAAATAAGGCACATAAAGAAAGCTGATAATGGAATGCAGACGTCCAGGACATCATCAAACACTAGAAGGAGTGCAGGGGAAAAGTTGGGAGATAGAAAAGACAGGCCAAACTAAGAAGGAAGACTGAACAAAGAGGCTAAGAGAGGAGTTGCAATAGCAAAGAACAAGGCATCAGTTGCACTCAACTACATTCTGGAAAGTGACTCAGTAGATGACACAAAGAAACTCCATCAGGTTGAAAGGCAAAACAGAAAGATGAAGAAGAATTCAGACACCCTTTTTAAGGATGCCGGCAACAACCTGCTCACCAGTCCACAGGAAATCAAAGGCAGATGGAAGGAGTACTTTAAGCAGTTTCTGAATGAAGGAAATCCAGAAGAAGCTGTACTGCCCCAAACATAGCCTACAATGAGAGAAGAAGAGGAGCCCACTTTAGAAAAAGTAAGAACAGCACTAAGGAAAATGAAGTCAGGGAAAGCAGCAGGCTCATATGAGGTCATAGTAAATATGATCAAGATGCTGGGTGAGATAGGGGGAAGAGATGACTCCTTAGGGTACTCATAGCAGTATGGATATAAAGGCATATACCAGATGACTGGAGAATAAGCATACTACTGCCAGTGTGCTGCCAGTGTGCAAGATCAAAGGGGATATTCACAACTGGTAGCAGTATAGAAGTATCAAGCTCCTGCCACACTGCATGAAGGTTCTGGAAAGGATGATTGATAAATGAATACACAGAGTAGTAATAATTAAGATGGGAAAAGATCAGTTTGGATTCAGATCAGAATGCAGCACAAATGACTGAATGTTTACAGTGAGGCAAATAGTTGAGAAGAATCTAGAGATGTGTCCAACTGGGCATTCCTTGACTTAGACAAAGCATATGATGAGGTCCCAAGAAAGCTGATTTGAGCAGCTCTGCAGTTATTCTCAGTCCCAGGAACATTGGTGGAATTAGTGTAGGCCCAATGACTCAAGTATGAATAGTGTTCAGTCTCAGACATGACTAGGCTTAAAAAGGCTTGTGTAGTTATTAGCCTAGTAAACACCTATGAACCTATGACTGGGGTACCCTGCTCTAAGCCCACTGCTGTTCTTACTAGTGACTGACTACATCAACAAACAGGTTGGAGAGGACAGATCAACAAAACTGTTGTATGCAAACGTGTGGCATTACAGACAGACACTGGGCAAAAACTGCAGAAAATGACTGGAGAATGGGATGCAAAGCTGAAGGCACATGGAATGAAACTGAGTACAAATAAGGCAGTTGTAGTGGCAACAAGTAGCGAATCAGAAGAATCTGAGAACTGAGACAGAAGGGAAAATAGTGGATCAGGTTAACAGATTCAAGTATCTGGGAGGGATCGTTGAGTAAAAGGGAAGTCTGAATGAGGAGTTCAAACCTAGAATTAGCAGGGGCTTGGCCAAAAGGCACAGAATGCCAGTGGTAGTATATGACAGAAGAATGCCAAAGAAGCTAAAAAGTAAGGTGTACAAAACAGTGGTGTGACTAGTACTACTGTATTGTAAAGAAAACTGAGCAGAAAAGGCAGAGCAGATGAGGTAGCTAGCAGTGATGGAGGTGAAGTGCCTGAGATGAGTGGTAGGATGCACACTGTGTGACAGATGAAGAAATGAGGACATCAGAGCAGAATCCAAAGTAGCTCTAATTGCAGAGAAGATGATGTAGAATAGATTACGGTAATTTGAGCACATATGCAGAAAAGCAGAATACAATGTGGTGAACAAGATTTTGGACAAGCAGGATGAAAGCAAGAAGAAATGAGTGTGTCCAGCAAAGAGATGAATGGATCATGTGACAGAAGACCTGTGACAATCAGTATGACTGTCAAACAAAATAGGAGAATGACATTTAATCAAGCGAGATTGTGACACTACACCCTGACCCTATGTAGAAAAGAAATGGGAAAAAGGGAGCCTGTGATGATGATAATGCTAAATGGTATGCGAATTGCTGCTGGTGATAAACATTCATATTCCATCCACAAACCTACCTAAGACAGGCAAGATGAGTGAAAGTGTAACTTATGGAGCACATTAGTACACATACCCAAATATGTATGCGCGCATGCACTCACACAACTGTGGCTCACCAAAATGTCAAGTCTTAGCAGGGCTAAGAAATAGTACGAAAGTACTTCCTGGTCTACCATGCCTTCATTCAAGGTTATTTTACATTTAGTTAGCCTGCTTGTGCCTAAACAGACTGAAGTCAGCCAAGAGATATAGAATATAAAATTAAGGCTGAAAGTTTGTGAACAGGAGTAAAGAAGGATGTGGGTAAAAGGTTTATATACAGAATTTCAGCAGATTACTTTGGTGACACATGGTATGATGAAACTGGTAGATAAAGAATATTAGGAAATGTATTAATGGCTGGAAGATCCATATTATTGGCAATATAATATGACAATTTTGAATTTAAAAATGCTTAAAAAGTGTCCAGTCCCAAGGCATAGAAGGATGAAGTGCTTACCACAGTCTAGGTCACCTGTGTTCAATTAGTGTCACAGGTGTCTGTTGGACTAGGTGGAAGAGAATGAACTTGAGTAGCTGATGGGAGCTGTAGGTGTGTTGTACCTTTAAGAAGTATTTCCAAGATCTGTGTATGCATATAAATACCAAGCACATGTTAGCTTCAGTGCCATTTTGAAGATGCAGCCAGAATGTTAACATCCATGTGCATGATAGCTAATCTGTTTTATAAGTTAAAGTTACTTAAGCTCATTTATGATGTGTTTGTAGACAATAAAGCTGCTTGAACAAGAACCCATGTTTGCCTGTTTTATCCTCACCTGGCAAATGACATGATGTCAGAACCGGGAGTGCAAAGACTATTCCTCAGAGCCACGAGGCGCAGAGGTAATGGCAAAGGCAAACTAAAAGAACTGAGAGCAAAAAGAGCCAGAGACAAGTTAAAGGTAAAGAGAACACACACAAATTATTTATTTATTGAAAGAGGTTAAATGGAGCATTACAAGGGCACAAAACATATTGTTATGCAAACAAATAGTACAGAAAAGTTTATTAAGCAAACGAGAAGTAGAAAAGAGCTCATTAATCAGACAAAATGTTTTGAAACCAAGTTATTTGATAAAATGAGCATTTTAAAAGTATGCAAAGGGTTCAGAATTACCTCAAACTTGTAAAACGAGCATGCTTAAAGTAAAACGAGCATGTTTAGAGTTAAAACGAGCACAAGAAAGTATAATGGGCATGAAGAGAGATTAAATGAGCAAAGTGAATATAGAAAAAAATGGCATAAAGGGCTTAAAAGGCATATTAAGAGATTCAATGAGCAAAACAAATATAATAGGGCAGAAAAGGGCACATTGAGTATAAATAAAGCAAAGGCGACTGCATGTGTTTTAGGCGAATTACTGTGTTTTGGTACAAATTACTATTTCGCATTGACTGAAACCTTGAATAGCACAACTAGAGTTGTTCAAAGTATCTCAAAGTGTGTAAAAGTGCTTATTGCTGTGCATTAATTCCGAAGCATTTTTTGTGTGCAAAGTGCAACTATTTTGTGAAGTGCAGTCAAGTGAAGCCATTTTGAAAAGTTTCTTGTGGCTGGGTGTGTCTGTTCATAGTGTCACCATTACTGAGTGTATCGCACTATACAGAGCTGTTTGGCAAAGTGCAGCCATTTGGAGGAGATTCCAGTGTGCCATGTACTGTTTATTCACAAAATGCAGTTATTTTGATGTGTTTCTCACTCTGAGCTTCTTCTGCCCAATACATTCGCAAATGGCAATTACTTCAAAACAGTTTATTCACAAATTGCCTTTACTTCGAAACAGTTTATTTGCAAGGTGCATTTACTTCGAAATAGTTCATTCATAAAGTGCCATTACTTTGAGATAGCTTATTTGCAAATCGCAATTACTTTGAAAGTGTTCATTCATAAAGTGCCATTGCTTCAAGATAGTGTATTCGCAAAGTATACAAACTTCAAAATTTGCCCTCAGCTTCTTTTGCTCAGCTTATTCACACTGTGCATTTGTTCAAAACATTTCTTAAAAATGGTGATAAATGACTTTGGCAGTAAAATGTTGATACATGGCTTTGGCATTAAAGCAATTACAATACAACAGCTCATACAGTAAAACAATGATAAATAACTTTAGCATTATTGCCTTTACAAGATAAATGGCTAGTATAGTAAAATAATTTCAAGGCAAGTGGCTTTACAGTAAAAAGATTTCAAAGTGTTGCAGTGCCCAGGAAACATTTTGCATGAAATTCTGTTATACAAAGGCTCGTTGCATTGTTACAAGTACTAGCATAAATTTCAAGCACAGGTATACGTGTTTGTACAAGTGTGTGTGTCCGTGCATATTTGCAAGAGTTTTCACTGAGATATATCAATATGGCAGACTGATTTCACAAGCCACAACCACTTGTGTTTGATCAAAACATTGGAGGGAATTGGAGAAAATTTGAGCTAGAATACAATATATTTATATAAGCAGCTTATTCTGATAAAGATGCATGTACCAGGGCATTCATTTTGCTGAAGCTAGTAGGGTCAGACACCATTGAAAGGGAGCATTCATTTGTCTAAGCACCAGCAGTGTATGAAGTTGAAGTAGAAAATTGATGTGTTGTTGTGCAGGTTGAATCAAGGGAAGACTCCAAGTGTTTAAAGCACAAATTCAGAGAAATGTGTAACCCTCAGACAGACATTTATTTTACATGAGAGATCAAAAGCAAGGGGAAACTTTCACAGCTTATATGACTGATCTGATAAACAAAGCTAAAACATGTAGGTTTGGTGATTTAAAGGATGAGTTAATAAAGGGCAGATGTGTATGATATTAATAGTGCTGCTGTGAGAAAGATTTTGCTTCATGACAGAGATTTATCACTGAGTAAAGCCAATGAAATTTCTCAGATTTATGAAGTTACAGAAAGGCACACAAATATGCTTGCTAGTGATAAGAGCATGGTTTCAGTTGGCTCCAGAGTTCATGTAGACAGCATGCAACATGTGACAGTCAAAAGCAGGCCTAAGCACATGGCAGCAGCAGCCCCTGTGGGACTTCCAGGTAAAACTTGTAGTCTTCTAGCATATTACAAGAACAGTTCAATTAAAGGAGCATGCACAGTGCAAAACCAAGGGTACTTAGTGCAAAACAGACATTGCTCAGTACACCATAAGAGTGAATCAGCAAAACCCAAATCAAGCTTTATTGTTAACTGTCGCAATTGTGGTGCCAACCATGAGTCCAGAAGAGAAAAGTGCACGGCATTTGGTCAGCAATGCCATAAGTGTAAGAAATGGAACCATTTTCTAAGATTTTTATAAATCAAGTAAGCCTCACACAGTTACAAAGAAGGGTCACTCCAAAAGTTAATCAAATAGACCTGCACAGTCTGCCTTCTATGTAGATGGTGTGTCAGTAATTGGTGAAAAGATTGATGTAGTGGATTTATTGACAAGAAATGAAGTGTTTTGTACAGTCCGGATCAATGGTAAATCCACCGAGCTTAAAGAAGACACTGGCTCAAAGTGTAATGCCATGTCTACAGATACTTTTGCAAGGGTCAGAGCTGGTGAAGAACTGAATGTGACTAATTCTGTGAAACTTGTACCTTATGGAGGTGAAGAAATTCAAACTGAAGGCTCAGTAGTGCTTTCATGTTATATGGCTAAAAGCTATTATAGCCTATTGTTCTATGTGGTTTGAAGAACTGTGAAATCATTATTGGGTCTCAGAGGCAGTTTGAAAATGAATCTGCTTTCTTTTACCAAAGAAGTTCATCAGATAAGCACATGTCCTACTTCCAACTTCATCAACAATATTTTTTCAGAGTATGCTGATGTTTTCAATGACAGATTGGGCAAACTTCAAGTTGTGTATTCCATGAAATTAGACCCAAAAATCAGTACAGTGGTCAGACCAGCAAGAAGAGTTCTGATAGCTATGCAGCATAAGGTCAAAGCTCAGTTGGACAAAATGGTGTAACAAGATGTAATTTGTCCAGTTACAGAACCTACCGAATGGGTGTCATCCATGAAATCAGAATATGTATTGACCCCAGAGATTTGAATAAAACATTGAAGAGACTACATCATCTCATGCATACAGTAAAAAGGTTGCAGCCCTGATACCAAATGACACTGTTTTTCCTGTCTTGGATGCAAATTGTTCATTTTGGCAAGTGATTCTTGATCGAAAATCTTCATTACTGACTACATTCAGTATCCCATTTGGAAGATATAGATCCCTCAGGATGCCACTTGGAATAAATCCTGCAAGTGAAGCCTTTCAGCATGCAATGGGGCACATTTATTCAGGTTATCCTTGTGCCATAATAGTTGATGATATATATTGGCCGGAGGCAATGGTGAGGAATAGCATGATAGAAATCTTAAAAGAGTTCTAAACAGAGCACGTGAAGTAAACTTGAAGCTCAATCCTCTGAAGTGCAAATTCAGACTGCCAGAAGTTACATATGTAGGTCATTTGTTTACAAGTAGGGGCTTGAGACAGGACCCATCCAAGCAAGCAGCCATTCTGGAAATGCCAGCACCAGATAATGTGCAAGCTCTACAACATTTCCTTGGTATGGTGAATTACTTAGGCAAGTTTATACCAGACTTCAGTGAGCTGACAGAGCCTTTGAGAGAGTTCACACATAAAAATGTTACTTGGTCATGGTTTGACCAGCACCAGACAGCATTTGAAGTTCCTATGCAGAAAATTGCTACACCCCCCAACATTAAGATACTATGATGTCAACAAACCAGTAACTCCTGTGATGCTTCAAAATTTGGTTTAGGTGCAGTTATTCTTCAAGAAGGCAAGCCAGTAGCCTACGCATCTAGAACACTTACCCAGACTGAGATGCAATATGTTCAAATTGAGAAAGAACTTTTGTCAATAGTGTTTGCATGTTCCAAGGTTAATGATTATATTTATGGTTGAGAGATCCAGACTGAAACTGATCATCAACCTTTAGTCACTATTTTAAAGAAGCCTATGCATTCAGCTCCAGCAAAGTTACAAAGAATGATACTCAAATTGCAAAAGTACAACTTCAAAATGGTCTTTACAAAAGGCAAACTTCTTTATCTGGCTGATACCTTATCCAGAGTACCTAGAAATAGAATGGAACAGCTTCACGCAGAGAATTTTGGCATTGATGTCATGGAAATGCATAATTTTTCTACCACAGGAATTGATGAGCTAAGAGATCATGCAATGACTGATCCAGATTTGCAAAACTCAATCACTGTATTAGTGTTGGATGGCCATCAAAGCAATCGAGTGTACCATCAGAAGTGCAATCTTACGTTCCTTACAGAGATGAGTTGTTGATGGAAGATGGCATTATTTTCAAAGGTCCTAAAATTGTTGTTCCTGCTTCCTTACAACAAGAATATATCTAGATTTTGTACTGTGGTTATCCAGGTTCAAAATCTACTAAGAGAAGAGCAAGAGAGCTGGTATTTTGGACTTCTCTAGCGAAAGACATTGATAGAGTACTTTCTTCCTGTTCAGTATGTAATAGTCCTAAAGTACATTTGCAAAGAGAGCCACTTCATCTAAGTCAAATTCCTGATCTATCTTGGTCAATTGTAGTTACTGACATAGTCAAGTGGAACAATCAACATTACTTAGTACTGGGAGACTTTTATTCATATTGGTTTGAGATCAATCTACTACCTAATTTCACTTCTACTACAGTCATTACTAATTTGAAACATCATTTCTCAGTCCATGGCAGTCCACAGAAATTAATCTCTGACAATGGTACGCAATTCACCAGTCAATTGTTTCAGACATTTGCCAGAGAATGGGACTTCGTACATGTTACTAGTAGTTCAGAGTATCCACAATCAAATGGACTTGCTGAACATGCAGTACAAGGTGCAAAGCAATTACTTGAGATGTCAAAGCCTGATAATACTGATTTTTTTGAACTTACTCAATCTCAGAAACATACCCTGTGACAATATACTTGGCTCACCTGCTCAGAGGCTTCTGTCTAGGCAAACCAGAGCAACATTGCCTATCAATTCTAGTTTATTAAGGCCTAAAGCTAAGAACAACCAAGCAATCAAAGCCCAGTTATCTAGAAAGCATTCTTTCCAAAAGTCTAGCTATGACAAGTGGAGCAGATTTCTTTGTTCGTTGAAAAAAGGAGAGACAGTGTGGATACAAACAGAGAAAGGTTTCAACCAGATTGGTCAAGTAATGAGTATTTGTGTAGAGCCGAGATCCTATTTTGTTAAATCTGGGGGTGAGAAGTACAGGAGAAATCATAGACATCTTCTTCCTATAGCAGAACCGATATTGCAGTATCATATCTGTGATAAAGACTCTAAGTCTCAGAGCAATCCAGATGATTTTCCTGTTCCAGAACAAGTCTCGACTCCTGATACTGTTCCAGCAGATGATTCCAATGTTCTTAAGATTGAACAGTCAGCAGAGACAATCCTAGTTGCTAAACTAGATCCCAAATTTTATGTCACATGATATGGTCGCATTTCAAAACCTAGTGTGAAATGCACAGCAACTTGGACATAGTTGTATATATGTATCTAGCTTTGTATAATTGCATGATGAAATTCAGAGCTAAACACATATGCTCTCATTCCTACTCCAAAAAGCACAATACTTTCTCACACTCATCACCAAACTCCAACATCTGTATCACTATTTTAACACCAGGTACACCATAAGTGGGGATATCCACCCCAACCCAGGCCCAAATCCATCCTGTCCAACACAAACGGCTCCAACACAAATGTCAGAACATAACACCCCCACTATCTTCATCCCTAAGCAAATCAACAACAGCAGCAAAACCAACCATCTTTTAATGCTAAATATTAATATTAGAAGTATCAAAAATAAAATACCTGAACTTCAGGCCACAATTGCACACTACTCCCCAGACATACTTGCTTTAACAGAAACCTGACTAAATAAAAACATAGCTAACTCGAAATATTCTCCCTACTGGCTACAATATCATTAGACAAGACAGACCACTTCGTAAAGGGGGTGGAACTGCCATACTGTATAAGTTCAACTTAACTGTACATCAATTACCAAACTCCTACCCCTCCCCCAATAATTGTGACATACTTATCTCACAACACAACTTCATCCTAAAAAGGTCATCACCACAATTGTGATCTATATTCCACCTGGTAATACATCTGCTAGCCTTGAAGACATCTTATCCTGGTGTTCTTCCATATACTCACAGGAAACCTTTATTCTGTGGGATTTCAACCTAGATTGGTTCACCTGTATATCAGAACCACCAAGTAATCTAATAAATCTCCATGGCTACCAGCAGCTAGTCAAATTTCAACTAGATGTGATAAAAAAACTAAAAGGGAATCCATCCTTGACTGGGTCCTAACAACCTCACATTGTACCCCCACACAGGCGGTCTCCCAGACACCATGTGACCACAACATAATATACCTTATACATAGTAGAACAAGCATATGCAAAACCACAAACTATAAATCCACTAGAAACACAAAAAACTTCTCTCCTGAGGTACTCAATACTTTACTCTGTAACTGTGACTGGCCACCCCTAAAAATCCTCCCACTTGACCAAGCTGTAGCATATTTCAACAAAACATTTCTACAACACCTAGACACTGTTGCTCCATTGCACAAGATCAAGGTTAGAACCTCTACAGACCCCTGGCTCAGTAAAGAAACCAAACAAATCCTCAAGTCCAGAGACCGTGTCTAGCTTTACTATCAAAAAACCAAAGAAACACAAAGGCTAACTAAGTACCAAGAACTGCACAACCGTGCAAAAAAATGCATTAGGCTGGACAAAAAAAATCCTACTAAATGACATTACAAACTAAATACCTACACGACCCCCAAATATTTTGGAAAAATGTAAACCAGCTACTAAAAGCCACCCAAAAGGCTACACCCAAACCAACTACCCCTGACACTAAAGTTCCCATCGAAATACAATTCATCTCCCACTTTATGAACTCAATTCTACCCTTAGTATCACAGGACAGTTCCTACCTCACTATCCCCCCCAACACAAATAACACTAATGCAAGCTTTACCCTCAAAACAGTTTCCACCACTTCAATGAAAAGCATGGTCTCCAAACTAAAAACCTCATCAACAGCAGTCGACCTACTCCCCAGCTATTTCTTGAAACTCAGAGCAGGTGCTATTGCTATCCCAATCTCCACTCTCATAAACAGATCAGTTGTTGAAAACTATGTGCCCAAACTCTGGAAAATATCCTATGTTACATCCATACATAAAGGCGGGACCTCCACTGAACTTAATAACAACAGACCCATTGCTTTACTCTCCCCCGGGGCAAAATCCTAGAAAAATGCATCCATACCCAGGTGCTAAAATATCTCCTAGACAGCAACATCTTGTCACCTACTCAGCATGGTTTCACACCTGGCCATAGTACCACTACAGCCCTCCTCTGCTTCACAGGTAAAGTAAACCATCACATAAATGAAGGAGTGCAGGTGTCAACTCTTTTTTTGGATATGTACAAAGCGTTTGACACAGTCTTGCATCAAATTCTGCTAAACAAACTAAACTGATATCACCTATCAAATTCCACTCTTACCTGGTTCCAAAGCTACTTAACTGACAGGTACCAAGCTGTGAAATGGGAAAATTCTCTCTCTTCCCAGCTGCCCATAACTATAGGAGTCCCACAGGGTTCTATCTTAGGACCACTGCTATTCACAATCTTCACAAATGACCTCCATACCTCCACACAGCATGCATCTATCATTCAGTACGCAGATGATACCACCTTCATTTGTGCTGCACAAAACATTCCCACCCTCCTGCAAACAACTCAACTAGCATTCTCTGATGTTGAAAACTACCTTACCAAAGCCCAACTTATCCTCAATCCAAAGAAAACTCAGCTTATGATTATAACCAGTACTAACAACAACACAAATAACAGTCAATTCACTATCTACTCCACAAATGCTACTCCAATCGCTCTAGTGGCACAGGCTAAGCTATTGGGAATAACCATAGACTCCCACCTAAAATTTGATAGTCATCTCAACTTAACTATTAAAAAAGTACATGCCAAACTGGGGTCACTCTACTGTATCAAACTGCTTCTTACCAACAACACAAGATCAGCCATAGCTCGCTCCCAACTTCTATCCACCCTACTGTATGCATCTCCCATTCTGACTAATCTCAACAAAACTGAACTAAGCAAAATGGAAGCCTGCTATAACAGAATTGCCCCCTTTGCTGTAAATTGCTCATATAGAACTCATCACTGTACTCCTTTGAGGCAGCTCCACTGGCTTGAACTGCCCAACCTCCTAACCTACAATCAGCTTTGCCTCTGTCATTCTATCTATTACCTCCACCAGACTGAGTAAGGAGAAGGTCACAGTAAGCTGCCTGTCGGGCGCTAGAATCCGCCACATAACGCAAGCACTCAGGTCTCTCAACAGCAGGTACAAATACGACTCAGTCATTGTCCACGCTGGTGTAAACGACCTGAGACGTACCTCCTTGGACTACATGAAAAGAGACATTGAGGAGCTCTCTGATTATGTAGCCCAGGCAGGTATGACCCTGACCTTGAGCAGTATCCTACCTTCACCAAGAATGATGCCACAATACAGAGATAAGATGATCAGCTTTAACAATTGGCTTAAACTCTGGTGTCATTCAAAGGGGATCCAATGTCTGTCTGCCTGGGATGACATGCTGGACAAGCCACGCTGCTTCAAGGGACGGCTTGCACCTGTCACCCTGGGATTCCGGATATTGGCAAAGGCTCTTGCCACCCCCATAGTGCCTTTTTAGGCAAGGCTCAAATTCTAAACCTACCACCCTAGAACACAAAAAGGAAAAAAACTAAGGGTAATGCTGCTCAATGCCAGAAGTCTAAATCTCAAAATGCACGCACTCGAGGCCCTTCTCAGTATGGAGAACATCGATTTCTGTGCAGTGACAGAAACCTGGTTCAAGGCTCCTGAGAGCACCCCAGCACTATCAGGTTTTACCTCTTATCATGCTCCGCCCCAAAATCCGGACAATACCAAGAAAGGAGGGGTATCCATATTCATCAAAGACACCCACACCTCAAGACTGGTGGCAACGCACGATGCATCGGAGACCATCCAGGTGCAATTAACCATAGGCAAGACTGCTCTGCAAATTGTAGCATGTTACAGGCCACCCTCACAAACTCAGGAACCTCACATGGCCTTCCTGAAAACACTAGAGGGGATAAATGTATCACCAAACACCATCATACTAGGTGACTTCAATTACCCTAATATAGACTGGGAACACTACTCAAGCCCAAACACCCTAGCCCAAAAGTTCCTGGAATTCATAAACTCAAATGCCATGGAACAACTAGTCACCATCCCCACAAGAGGAGAAAACATACTTGATCTCATCATCACGAACATGGGAGCACAATGTTCAACACCGAAGTATACCCCTCACTGGTGAGATCAGATCACAAACTAATCTCGCTGGAGGTCCTCATCCCACCCCCACCTGAAATAAAAAGACCACAGTAAAGAACTTCTCGAAGCCGACTTCACACTTCTAAAGACTAGTGTGGTCTCCTTTAAGGCCCCGAGGCGGAAAACAGTACTCAAGCCACTGAATCACTTACAAATGCCTTCTACCAGCACCTGCAGGACTGCATGGATAAGGCAATCCCAAGCAAAACAAAGACTCTTTGTACCAAAGGCAAGCGTCCAGTCTGGTGGACCCCAGCCATAAACAAACTCTACAACAAAAGGAGGAAGCTACTACAAGATAGAGCAAAATCCTTAAAAGGTAAGACACCCTTGATCACTATAAGTAAAAAACTAAGAGCTCTCATAAAATCATCCAAAGCAAATTTTGAGAGAAAAATAGCTAAAGACTCAAAAGACAATCATAAGGCCTTCTTTAGCTATGTTAGAAACCTGGGAGGAAACTCCCAGATATGCTCAGAACTAGTTCAAAATGATGTGAAGATTACTGATCCTACAGACATTGCCAACATACTGGCTGACAGGTTCAGTGCAAACTTCTCCCCTCCCCAAAAGGAGAGATATTTATACCAAGCAATGGCAGCTCCCCTAACTTCTCCACTGCCGGAGTGAGAACTGCCCTCTCCAAAGCAAAAACACAGCATCCATGGGACCTGATGGTGTCCCCGGCTGTGTGCTCCACGAACTCAACGAGGAATTAAACCCACAGCTAGGACAGCTGTTTAATCATAGTCTTACCTCTGGATACGCACTCCAGGAGTGGCGACTGCAACTGTGGTCCCACTTCACAAAGGCGGTGCCTCCACCGACCCTGGAAATTACCGCCCATTAGCTTGACAAGCCTTATCTGCAAAGCCATGGAGAGGATCATAATGGACCTCATAAATAAAGACATAGGGAATTTGCAGACTTTGGATCCATCCCAGTTTGGCTTTGTCAAAGGCAGATCATGCCTTCTAAACTTGGTTGACTTTTTCGAAACAGTCACCAAAGCCATTGATGAGGGAAAGGCAGTCCATACAGCCTACCTCGATCTGGCGAAGGCCTTCGATACAATACCCCACTCAGGTTATCATTGAAAAACTCATCAGCTTAAATGTTAACCCATACATCACAAGATGGGTTGCAAACTGGCTGAGTGACAGAACCCACAGGGTCAGAGTTGCTGGCGCCATGTCAGACTTAAAGCCTGTCACAAGTGGTGTACCACAGGGCTCAGTCCTGGGCCCACTCTTGTTTGGCATCTACTTTTCCGAAGTACAAGCAAACACAGGAGGGTTATGGCTGACAAAGTTTGCAGATGACTGCAAACTGGGCCATAGTAGAAAACACATCTGACACAGATATCCTTCAGAAGGGTCTCACAGAAACGGATAACTGGTGCCAGAGCCATGGCCTAAAGTTAAATGCCAAAAAATGCACAGTCATACCCTTCGGGAAAAACAAGGTTACCCCTAGCTACCAAATAGGTGGCAATCCACTGAGCACAGAAGAAGTTATCAGGGACCTGGGGACCCAGGTTGATAGTAGTCTGTCATTCGACACACATGTAGCTAAAGTAGTTAGGAAGACCTTCTACATTGCCCACCTTATCATGAAGGGATTCTCATCTAGATCAAGGGAGGTCATAGTCTCCCTATACTCATCACTCATCAGACCAATGATTGAGTACAATGCCCCATTCGGAATGTATCTGACCCGACACTTGCAGCAGCTGGAGAGGCCACAAAAGTTCCTCACCAAAAGGATAAAGGGTCTCAAACATCTGTCCTATGCTGCCTGACTGAAAGAACTCCAGCTCTATCCAGTCGCTTACCGCTTGCTCAGAGGTGACCTTTGCCTAACATACAAGGCCATGTCAAACCCAGATTTGATGAATATGCTTCACCTCAAAAAATCTAGATCCGTCAGAGGCACAAGGGCGGGAGACTTAAACCTCGACACGGCTATTAATAGGACATGCTGGAGGGATAGATTCATCACCCAAAGACTCCCTATGCTGTGGAATAAAATCCCGGTATATGTGAGGCAGAGCACCTCGCTGGCCTTGTTCAAGAGAAATCTTGACCAATGGATGGGAGATCGCAGATATACCCCAGGGATTACCTCAGTGTCACTGCTCAACAGAGGCACAGCAAAATAATGGGTATAGTTCCCCATACTAAAGGGGTGGCGTAAGCCACAAAACTATGGGCTAGGCTTGTAAATGCCCTCGGGCAGATAGCCTAGTATGAACCTATGAACCTATAAGATCTGTGTGCATATAAGTACCAAGCACGTGTTTGCTTCAGTGCCATTGTGAAGGCACAGCCAGAATGTTAACATCCATGTGCATGATAGCTAATCTGTTTATATGTTAAATTTACTTAACCTCCTTTATGATGTGCTCATATACAATAAAGCTGCTTGAACAAGAATCATGATGCTCGTCTGTTTTATCCTGACTTGGTGAGCGACAGGAACTGACTCATCCTGGGGAGAGGGAGGCTGCTAGTGATACCTAGCATTAGCTCTGCATATTGCCTGTCTGGTAGGGCTTGTACTGCTAGGCAGTGTGTGTGTGTGTGTGTGTGTGTGTGTGTGTGTGTGTGTGTGTGTGTGTGTGTGTGTGTGTGTGTGTGTGTGTGTGTGTGTGTGTGTGTGTGTGTGTGTGTGTGTGTGTGTGTGTGTGTGTGTGTGTGTGTGTGTTTGAGTGCACACACCTTCTCTAACCAGCGAGGCAGCCATGGCAAGTCTGTGTTCTAGGGCAGTGAAGAGTAGGCTACTCCATATGACTTACAACTGGCCTGCTGTCTCTACCACTTGATACTTGGCAACAGCTGGACTGTTGGGGCTTTCCAAGCAGAACAGAATGGGTCATAAGACTCATAACTGGTCCAGGGATACCCAGATTTCTACCCCATTCCCCCATTGTATAAATAGGTCAATGGGGTACCTATATTAAAGCATCATACAGGGTGCTGTATAGGAGTGAAAAGGAAAAACAAAAAAATAATTAAAATTGACAGCATATGAAAAACAGTGAAATAGTAATGTCACTCATTTGTCTCTAACACATATGACAAGAAGGCTTGGGATTTCATTTAGATGCTTTAATACATAGAAACACAACAGGATAGATAGCAGCATCATTAAATATGAACAAACTAGTTAACAGACAGACCTTACATACATACATGTTTACATCTCAACAGCTAACTACAAAATGGCAGTCAGGCTTGCACGTGCTCAATATTTATACACTTGTGCAAAACCTTGGATAGCTTCTTAAAGGTATATTCACACATATTGATCTACAACTAACTTGTACAGAGTTTGTGATGAAGCAAAAGAAATAGTTGTTTATTATTTGAAGAATGCAGGGTTTACGTTACATGTCCTATGCAGATCACCTCAAGGCCTTATCCCTGTATTCTGTCATCTACAGGCTTTTGAAGGGAGGTATATGCCTTGCGTACAAGGCATTGTCAGGCCCCACTTTGATGGACCTACTGCATATCTGCAAAACAAACAGTACTAGAATGACCCAGTCTAAAAGCTTAAACCTTGCTTGTGATATAAATTGGATCCACTGGAGAGACAGGTATGTATCCTAGAGACTACTCCTTGTCTCGAACAGGCTTCCCATCCATGTGAAGCAGAGTTCCTCCCTAAACAAATTCAAGTGTAACTTGGACAATTGGCATGGGGAACAGGAAATTCATCCCTGGTTTGACACCTATATCTCTAATGGACACAGGCAGACTGTAAATGGTTCATCAACCAAGCCCCTGCTTACACTTATCAAGGGTATGAGAACTTTTCAGAAATTTGGGATGCATGACTAGGCTTAAAAAGGCTCTTCTAGTCATTAGCTTAGTAAATACCTATGAATTTATGAAACTGTATGCAAAGTGGAAAGCAAATAAAACTGAACAGATAAGAGCTACATACTTATGAAAATTTGGATGAGGGGGTTGTGCACAGAAAGTAAGGGAAATTATGTGCTTTAGGTAATATATAACTTAATCGATAGCCAGATCAATCACATAGAGATATGAAGTTCTGACTAAGGACCAGATGGTGCAGGGTCAATCAGTGGCATAGACATTTGATGCAGCAGATAAGGAGAATGGGCATGCCCATCCTGGGGGATGGTACATACTGAAGGAGGCCAATCGCTCACTGAGCACTCTTGGAGATCAGGAGTCAATAGTGATTACTCTGCTGGGTATGTGGCCTGGTTGTGAAGGTGTGGATGCTCTAGGGCCCTCGTAAGTCAATGCCTTGTTGCCCGCCCAATTCTACCTCACAATGTTGATGTGTTGAGGGGGTAGGACCTAAGAAAAGCCTAATTCCATCATTAATGTCATTGCTGGTTTTAAGTGCATCTTGCCCTTATAACCCTCCAACAATGGTATCAGGCAGGGGTAATATTGGTAATATCAAGATTTTCCAGCCCCCTTCTGCCCCATCAGACATCAGAGGATGATGAGGAGTCATAAGAGGAGAACCTGAGCAGCATATAGTCAGCTGAAAACTGGGGCCCAAAAAAAAAAAACAATAATAAAATTATTGAAGTTTAAGATGGTGGAATTAAACACAACTATCTACATCCTATATTAATTCAGTGAAGATAAGTCATTTAACACTATGACATTTTTTGGCATGTTCTTTGAGAAAACTGAGGCAGGGTTCTGAAAATGTCTCTGCTTTGCATACCAGGAGCTGTGTAGAAGTCTTCCAGTCTAGACAACAAGAGGGGTATAATTTACAGAGAAAACAGATTTCTGCCTATTTCAATCAATGCTTCACAAAGCAGGAAAATTTAGTGAGGGAAGGCAGGAAGAAGGTAGAAGGAGCATTTGCCATGGTAGGATAAATGCTTACATAATATACATGTCAGGTTAAACACAGCATGTCAATCTGTATGCCATGTAGGGATATATTACTGGTGTTGCACTAGAGTTAGGATAAGGCACCTGAAATGCACACAGCCAACAGAATGTATGTGGCGCCTCTAGTAGATAGACATAAGTGGCTGGTAGCATGGATGCATAACATGGTCACTGTTAGTAAGATCATGCATTTGTGCATACAAGGCACACTCAAGCAACCTTGCTGTACTCAGTACTACTATCCTCTAACACAGTGAAATTTAACACCAATACTCATAAGTCTGCACTTTCTGAACATGGCAGCTTGTATACTTACTAAAAGCTCTGAGCTATGTGTGGTATATTCGAAGTAGGTGTGGAATGGTGGGGGGGGGGGGCTGTGCTTCACTTTGTTGTCATTTATACAGCCACCAAATGCATGCAGAAGGCATAGAACTAATGTGCTAAAGAATAGTTAATTTTAATTTTAATAAGATGGGAATGATAATGAAGAGTCCAAATGTTACAGAATAAAATAATTGTTAGCTATACTTCTCTATGAAAATTTGAGAACAGGGTGGTACAGTTTGTTTTTGTACAGAGTTTAAATGACTTTTAATAAAGTATTATTCATAAGTAATAATATATTTTATAAAAAAAAAGAAAATAAAGAATGTATATTTACATGTTTTACTTTAAAAAGTAGTAATGATAACTCATGGAAAGAATTGCAAAGTGATGTGCAGGTTGGTTTTGTAAATACCAACTCTGATTCTAAAAAAAATGAAAGAAGGATTTCTGATTGTTCATTTCCCTTATCTTACTAAATCAAAAGACTTATTTTTTCTCCCTGGTATCTCCCCCTTTACATCCTATTGCAGAGGAAGACACCAGCACCTATCCACTTAAATATAATCACTTCCAAGCGTGTTGTGTCTCAAAGAAAGAAATGTAGTACCTTTAGTAAGACAATGGCTTGTATAGCCACTATTATTTCAAAGTCAGGGAAAGGTTTTCCAAAATTTGTAATACCTACATAAAGCTTTGATAAGATAAAATTAGACCTTACCTTAAGGATACATAGAGGTTAATAACTTTTGAAAGTGGCAACACTGTTTATATGGAATATCATATTTAAAGTTGAGTTTGTTCGGTTAGTAAATGGAAATAAAAGGTCACGAGTCAATGTGAGAGTAGCCTGAGATGGAGAAGTCTCAAGCAGATCCACCAGCTGAAGGAAAAGCTATTGAAAGGGATAACTAGTGATAACACGACATTGAAGGAAGGCACTGCTAAAATACGACATAGAAAGTTATCTGCACATTACCGTGCACATAGCAAAGCCCAGACACAAACTCAAACAGGTCCAATAATTCTGTCAAGATTCAATGGAGATATTAATTAACCAATCAAAAAGCAGTGGTGGTGAGGTGACAAATGTATAACTTAGCTTAAGCATCTACACAAGATGTGAGTGTGTGTGTGTGTGTGTGTGTGTGTGTGTGTGTGTGTGTGTGTGTGTGTGTGTGTGTGTGTGTGTGTGTGTGTGTGTGCATGCGTGAGGCATAAGAGAGAAATAATAGCATCTGTCAGCAACAATTTGCATGCCGTGTGTGGGAGTGTCTGCTGATATTTAGTGTTGGGTTGTCCTTACACCTCTTGGTACCTAAAGGTGTTATGGCAGACATGCGTTTCTTTTGTGATTTTATTTGTTAGCTATTAGTGCAGATTGCTTACGTAGTGACTACCCTGTATGTATCCCTTTTAAACCTATTACCTTTTGTTGTGGGACTAAATCCTATATAATAAAAAGAACTGTGAATAACTTAATTCACAAAAGTTGCATCTAGAAGAGAACAATATAATTATTTGTTTTAGTTCTTTATTTTCTCCATTTTCTGCTGCCACCATGTTCCTTTTCCCTTCAGGCCTATTTTCCTCCATCTCCTTTGCAGCATGTAACAACAATGGATGAGGTAGGCAGATGAGCCAGGGGTTATGACCAACAAACTGCAGGAACCAGAATTGTTTTTTCTGTTATAGGTTCATAGGTTCATAGGTTTATACTAGGCTATCTGCTCTAAGGCATTTATAAGCCTAGCCCAAATTTTTGTGGCTTACGCCACCCCTTATATGAAAAAATACTGTGCCCATTAGTTTGTTGTGCCTCTGTCCAGCAGTGACACAGAGATGATTCCCGGGGTAAACCTACAATCTCCCATCCACAGGTCTAGATTTCTCTTGAACAGAGTCAGCGAGGTGCTGTGCCTCACATGGACCGGGATTTTATTCCACAGCATAGGGAGTCTCTGAGTGATAAATCTATCCCTCCAGCACGTCCTATTTATATCCGTGCTAAGGTTTAAGTCGCTTGCTCTAGTGGTTTTGGTGGATTTGGATTTTTTGAGGTGGAGCATGTCCATTAATTCCGGGTTGGACATGGCCTTGTAAGTCAGGCACATGTCACCTCTGAGCAGACGGTATGCGACTGAATAGAGCTGGAGTTTCTTCAATCTGGCAGCATATGACAGATTTTGGAGTCCCTTTATCCTTTTGGTGAGGAACTTTTGGGGTCTCTCCAATTGCTGCAGATGTCGGGTGAGATACATCCCGAATGGGGCATTGTACTCGATCATTGGTCTGATAAGTGAAGAGCACAGGGGAACAATGACCTCACTAGATCTGGATGTGAATCCCTTCATGATCAGGTGGGCAATGTAGAAGGTCTTTCTAACCACTTTAGCAATGTGAGTGTCAAAAGAAAGGCCACTGTCAACCTGGGTCCCCAGGTCCCTGATAACCTCTTCTGTGCTTAGTGGATTGCCACCTATATGGTAGCTTGGGGTTACCTTGTTTTTCCCGAAGGGTATGACTATACATTTTTTGGCGTTTAACTTCAGGCCATGGCTCTGGCACCAGCTATCTGTTTCCGTGAGTCCCTTCTGAAGGATATCCGTGTCCGATGCACTTTCCACTATGGCGCCCAGTTTGCAGTCGCCTGCAAACTTTGTCAGCCAAAGTCCTCCCATGCTGGCCTGTACTTCTGAGAAGTAGATGCCAAACAATAGGGGGCCAAGGACCGAGCCCTGTGGGACACCACTTGTGACCGGCTTGGAGTCTGACACAGCACCAGCAACTCTAACCCTGTGGGTTCTGTCCTTAAGCCAGTTTGCAACCCATCTTGTGACATATGGGTTTACATTTAAGCTGGTAAGTTTTTCTACAATACCCGAGTGGGGTATTGTGTCGCAAGCCTTTGCAAGGTCAAGGTAGGCTGTATGGACTGCCTTTCCCTCATCAATGGCCTTGGTGACTGTTTCGAAGAAGTCGACCAAGTTCAAAAGGCATGATCTTCCCTTGACAAAGCCAAACTGGGTCGGGTCCAATGTCTGCAAGTCCCCTATATCTTTGTTTATGAGCTCCATTATGATCCTCTCCATAGCTTTGCAGACTAGACTTGTTAAGCTTATGGGGAGGTAATTACCAGGGTCCGTAGAGGTGCCGCCTTTGTGGAGTGGGACCACAGTTGCCGTACGCCACTCCTTGGGCACGTATCCTGTGATAAGGCTGAGATTAAACAGCTGCCTTATGTGCGGGGTTAATTCCTCATTTAGCTCGTGTAGCACACAGCCGGGGACACCATCCGGTCCCATTGATGCTGTGTTTTTAGCTTTAGAGAGAGCAGCTTTCACCTGCGCATTTGAGATGTCCGGGAGGCTACACTCGGCTGGGATAGTTATCTCTCCTTTAGGGGGGGAGGGGGGGGTGAAGTTTGCACTGAACCTGTCTGCCAGTATGTTGGCAATGTCTGTGGGTTCAGTGATTTTTGTATCATTTTGGACTAATTCTGAGCATATCTGGGAGTTTCCACCCAGGTTCCTAACATAGCTGAAAAAGGCCTTATGATTGTCCTTTGAATCCATGGCAATTTTTCTCTCAAAATTGGCCTTAGTTGATTTTATGAGTGCTCGTAATTTTGTACTAATAATGATCAGGGGTGACTTCCCTTTTATGGATTTTGTTCTATCATGTAATAGCTTTCTCCTCTTATTGTAAAGTTTGTTAATGGCTGGGGTCCACCAGACTGGACGTTTGCTCTTTGTGGAAAGAGTCTTGGTTTTATTTGGGATTGCCTGATCCATGCAGTCCTGGAGGTGTTCATAGAAGGCATTTGTAAGGGCTTCAAGAGCTTGGGTTGTGGTTTCCTCTGGCTCAGGGGCCTTGAAGGATACCACACCAGTCTTGAGTAGTGTGAAGTTTGCTTTAGAGAAGTTCTTCACTATGGTTTTTTTTGTTTGGGGTGGGGGCGGGATGTGGATTTCCAGTGAGATTAGTTTATGATCAGATCTCACCAATGAGGGATATACTTCCGTGTGGAGCATTTTGTCCCCATGTTTGTGACAATGAGATCTAGTATATTTTCTCCTCTCGTGGGAACAGTGACTAGCTGTTCCATGGCATTTGAATTTATGAACTCCAGGAACCGTTGGGCTAGAAAGTTAGGGCTTGAGTAATGTTCCCAGTCTATATTCGGGTAGTTGAAGTCACCCAATATGATGGTGTTTGGAGATACATTTATACCCTCCAGTGTCTTCAGGAAGGCTGTGTGGGGTTCCTGAGTTTGAGAGGGTGGCCTGTAGCATGCTACAATTTGTAGAGCAGTTTTGCCTATGGTTAGTTGCACCTGGATGGTTTCCGAAGCTTAGATGCGTTGCCACCAACCTGGAGGTGTGGGTATCCTTTATGAATATGGATACACCCCTCCTTTTGTGGTGTGGTCCGGTTTTGGGGCCGGGCATGATATGAGGTAAAACCTAATAGTGCCGGGTGCTCTCAGGAGCCTTGAACCAGGTTTCAGTTACAGCACAGACATCGATGTTCTCCATACTGAGAAGGGCCTCGAGTGCGTGCATTTTGAGATTTAGACTTCTGGCATTGAGCAGCATTACCCTCAGTTTCTTCCCATTTTTGTTTTCTAGGGTGGTAGGTTTAGAATTTGAGCCTTGCCTAAAAAAGGCACTATGGGGGTGGCAAGAGCCTTAGCCAATATCCGGAATCCCAGGGGTGACAGGTGCAAGCCGTCCCTTGCGAAGCAGCGTGGCTTGTCAAGCATGTCATCCCAGGCAGACAAGGCAGTCCGGCATGTGTGTACTGAAAGAAGATGTTAATACTACTCAGTGATGTGTGTGGATGTTTCCATATGCAAATGCTTAAGTCTGTGTACAGCACTGCACACCTCTTGATAGACCAGAACATGTAGCATGCATTACCACCTGTCACCACTAGGTGTCAACAATGCAGTGGAGTAAGGGTGGTCCATGCGAATCATTCATTTATAACAGCTGGCCATGTACTGCAGTCACTAGCAAATATTATATCATCAGGGTTACTGTCAAGGCTTTATCTGAATCCAACACAGAGATGACTTAAGGAAATACTTTATTTATTTATTTATGTATGCATGTATGTATGTATGCATGTTAACTGGGTTAGTGTTTTTGGAATCATAGGTTCATAGGTCGGTACTAGTCTATCGGCCCAAGGGCCTAAGCAAGCTTAGCCAACAAGGTTCCCTGGCTTACGCCAACCCTAGAAAGTTAATTTCCTGTGCCCCTGTCGAGCAGATCCACAGAAGTGATCCCCGGGTTGTATTTCCTATTTCCCATCCACTCATCAAGATTTTTCTTGAAGAGTGTTAATGAGGAACTTTGCTTGACATAGATGGGTAGCCTGTTCCAGAGTATGGGAAGTCTCTGGGACAGGAATCTATCCCTCCAGCAAGTCCTGTTTATTGTGGTGACAAGGTTTTCAAGCACATTTTCAGAGGAAACCTGCTCCTACGATATGACGTAAGCACAGCTTAGAAAAAAAGCAATATAGTATAATTAGTAACAAAGAAGAAATTTGAAAAGAGTTGAAATATAATTTTTATTTTGTATAAATAACAAAATAACACCTGAAATAATTAATATATATTAAACATTTTTGCATAATCAAGACTTTAGAATTATTTTGGGAAATTGTCTGAGCCCAGTTAAGAGACAGTCTCATTATTCAGAATAAAAAAAAAAAAACAGGAATAAATATGAAGAACCTATTGTTTTGTTTTTAATTTAAATGAAGTTAATGTACATGTTTTGTTCAATTGAAAAGTCACTGGTGGAAAGGAAAAAGGTATCAGTGAAGAAATCCTGTTGAGTAACTTTTAAGCTGAAGAAATAAAACACAAGTCAAATAATCTTTATAAGATGAAAGATGTCTGCTGCCTTAGAATATTATTAAAGCTATTTTTCCAATTATGCTTCTTGAGGAAGATGTTTGTTCGCAAAAAAAAAGAAAGAAAAAAAAGACTGCGATTAATTAAAATGGCAGGAATCCCAGAGTTTTATGGGATATTAATTTGCTGATTTTATTTCATATAGTTAATGTCACAAGGAATTGTGATAATAAATTGAATGAAGAAAAAAAAGTGTTGCATCTGAGTCAAACAGAGGTGAAAAAGAGGTCATAAAATATTTTCTTTTTAACTCTGCCAAGACCAAGATTTCTAGGGAAATAGTCAGAAATGAATGACAGAATGGCTCATGCTTCCTTTCCAGGACACTATTTCTGGATATGGAGAAAGCAGTCAGAATCTCAAATATTTTATGTTTTGGGCTTACAGATGTAAGCATTCTCTTCAGCTTAGAATATTAATTTATTTCTTGTTTAGAAAAAGATGGGCAGAGGGATTTCTTGACATGAATTACTGGGCAAAGGAGGTACTGCATGGCAGATCTTGTCCAGTGTGGAACACATGAATAGAATCATGCGCATAACAATGCACAGATTCTTGGAAGCTCTAAGAAGTGTTCAGTATTCTTTGCATTCCTAAAACAAAATAGGATGAACCAAACCACAGCAGCTGTGGTTTGGTTCATCCTCTTTTTTTTTTTTGGTTTACTTTTGTCCAGTTGTTGGTTGAACCAATTATCTACACCACATTGCTGTTTTTTGCATTCTTTGCATTCCTAATGAGCAAAGATGGCTGCTGGGTGTATGATACACATAAAACCAGCCAATATTCAGAGGGTTTACTGCATGGCAGCCCACTGCTAAAGTATAAAAATAACTTGTGGGTGTTTTGAGCTGGGGATGTTTAAATCCTAAGTAGAGGGGGTACTAAAATCGTAACTTGGTGGAGTTGTGAAATCTAAGCAATGGCTAATTCTTAGAAATGTGTGACACTGCACAGACACACACACACACCACCTCTACCATCACCAACAATGCAACAACAACACTGTCAGTTGTGCAAAGAGTGTGTTTGTGTGTGTGTGTGTGTGTGTGTGTGTGTGTGTGTGTGTGTGTGTGTGTGTGTGTGTGTGTGTGTGTCTGCATGTGCAAAGGAGCAACTAAACCAAGACTCAGAAGGCTGACTGTGTACATTGCATTTCAACTACACAAGATAAATATTTTAAACATGAATACTATGAGTAAGAGTTTATAGGCTGCTCCAGCTATGCTTTGAGCACTTTTGCAAGATGAATTTGTAAGGGTGGCCTGTGAAAATAGGAATAATTTGTTCTGGAGGGTGGAGTTGTGAGGTTCATTGTATACTGTCATGTTTGCATAATGTTTGGTGTGCTGTATGACCACTACCAACTGCATCACAAGGACAGTGGTAAAAACATATGAAACTGTTCTCAGTATACAACATGACACCATGTGGGCAAAGGTATTTCAAGTTTACATAATGCTGAGAACTCTGTCAGCACTGCAGCATAGAAACACACACAAAAACAGATGCTCACACTTTCAGTTTTGTGTATATGTGTGTGTGTGTGTGTGTGTGTGTGTGTGTGTATATATATATATATATATATATATATATATATATATATATATATATATATATATATATATATATATAGCAAATGTATATTTTATATGTATGTATGTAATATACATCTTTATATAGTAGCCATTTGAAATTTCGGGGCCCGCTATGCCTGAAACTCAGAGACTGAATGGCCAAAACACAGAATTACATATACCAAGTCCAAGATGGATATTTCTTGGAATATTTCCTTTTCTCAGAGGTATGGCAATTTTGGAGTTGGTATATATGTTTGTGGAGTGTGCATGGGGGGCTTGCGCCCCCCTGAAAAAAAAAAAAAAGAAGTTTAAAGGGGAAGAGTGATCTTTGAGATTCACTCTTCTTTGACATTTTTTTTTTGGCTTGTCAGCATTTTGAGTGCTGAGATTTCAATTTGAAGTATATATATATATATATATATATATATATATATATATGTGTGTGTGTGTGTGTGTGTGTGTGTGTGTGTGAGTGTGTGTGTATGTGAGTATGCATATAGATAGATAGATATAGATACAGATAGATATAGATAGATGTATACATATATATATCTGTTAAGTAAATACACATATGTATGTGTGTGTATCTGCATGCTTATCTTTGTTTTTTGCATGGTGCCTGTTTGATAATGGTAATGCATTTCCTGCAGTTTCTGTGTTTGTTAATGTACAGATTAGTGCTTCACAATGTGGAATATCTAATGGACAAGACTGGGCCACAGAATTCATAAAGTGTTGATCCTGTGTAAAGCACAATGCCCATTCCTGCATATCTGACAGCATTTGTATTTCATTATGGACTTGTTTTACATATCTGATGTCACTGTGCTACTATATTTCAAGGCCCCTGTTGACCATTCTTATAGGGAGAACAACCCACATTCACATGCTGATACAACTGCAGAGCATCTCTGCTCCAGCAACAGAGGTAGCAGGTTATGGAGTACAGAAGCAAAATGGCAGACAACTGCATTTTTCCATACATTCAAGAAGTCATTTGTCATGCAACTGTCGTTGGTCTAGTGGCATGGCACATATACATATGTACTTCTCATGTTTTGAACCCCAGGAACATGCCAAAGCTTCCACGTACTTGCAGCTTATTCAAAGCTGCCTTTTGTGTCTTGGTGCCATATTGCTCACAGTCAGTTTACAGATTGCCCTAAAGTAATAAGTGGGTTTTCAGGTGACTATCAAACAGTAGTGAGCAGCATTATACTGGTAAGCTGTATGCTTCCCATTCTGACAATGTTTCCACATGACAAGAGTATTATATGACACTATTTTCTACACATATGTTAGCAGCATGTTACACTGGATTTTCTAGAGTGCCTAAGTGTAGTAGGGTGTAAACATGTAGTTAATCTGTGTTTTAGAGGAAACGTATCATACCTTGTTAACAAGAAACAGTAGATATGTGTCCCAGATTTCTTCTATCTACCCCATCTGCACCAATGTTGATTTCATACCCTTCAGGAAATTTGTCATGTGTTAGGGACAGTTCTATCATGCTATGTCAGCAGACCCTTCTACGGGCTAAATCCTGTCAAGATATGACATGGTAAAACAAAACTCCCTCAACGGACCTGCATTCTAGGAAACCATAATCTAAGGAATAGACACACTGCCATTATCTGTATACATATCCTGACAAGTACACATTTATATATCCCCTATGTCTATTGGAGCGTGGCCAGCATCCAAACATAGTGCAATGAAATCTCTTTGTTCTCTGAGGCCAGATGAATAAGTGTGCTACAGTGCATGTTAACTGGTGTTATAACAACAGCCAAAAATCACTGAAAGTGGACACTGCACAGGATCCAGCTCACTTGTACCTCCTTTATACATCAAGAAGTAATGAAAGTCATAATGGTTGAGACACAGGGCATGCACAGATGGTTGGGCAGCCAGCAGGAACTACTGTCACCTGTAGAATTTAAAGTGCACCATTTACATGAAAAACTTAGAAAGCAGGAGGATAAGTCACTTTCAAGCCTTTTGGAGCTGCAATCTCAGGTAGGGAAACTTTTTGAAAAAAAAAATACATGACAAGGAAAAATGGCAAAGGAGAGGAGATGAGAGGAAATATAAGACTGAATGGTGTTCATGAAAGTGTGAGGGACACTGGCCTGATTTTGTATTTTATTTTATTTTATTTGTATTTATATACCAGGGTAGAACAATGACTTCCATGGACCTTTTTCAAGCTGAGCCCGTGAGTGTTTTCTGGTTAAGTGACTTGCTCAGGGTCATAGAGTTTGGCAATGGAGACTGCAGTGATCAAACCCAGAACCACTGGAAAACAAGTAATAAATAGCATGTTAGCAGATCCTTAACCCTCATGGAAAATTACTGCCTGCAGCTAATCCACCCATTAATATCAGCTAGGAAATAAAAAGAATTCAAAAGGTGGGAGAAAGTTTAACCCACCACTGGCAGGTGGTTGACTTCAATAAGTAATTTGCAAATTGTTCTCTTATTTGGCTAAAGAATGGCTTTTAAATAATGCATATCTCCTGCATGGCATAAAAGTGGAATGAAATACAATTAATAGTATTTCAGGAGTATTCTAGAACTTTATTTTTGAAAAGATCAGCATACACTAAGGTGAGTAAGAAATTAAAGAACATGGCAGCTGTTTCTTCGGTGGAATACCTAGCAGCTCTTGTTGTGATAGTAGATGACCACAGGAAAGTTAATTCCCCAGAAAAAGCATGGAAACTTGTAAAGGACATGAGGCCTTCTAAGTATCATAATGGTGGTGCCTTTCTGCATAGTACTAATGGAGCAGAAGCTTCTGACCAGATAACTTGACTTCCTGTTGCAGAGGGATTACAGGATATTGACTGGATAGCTGGTAAGTGGAGGAGGGCAGGAGGCAGGATGAAGATGAAAGTGAAGGAGATGAAGTTATTAATGCCAGGAAACTTCAGGAGATAGAGATTGTAGGCATTCAATTCCATCTAAAAGTACAGGACCCTACTGCACATACTCAGAGGTGCAATTTCAAAATGATAAATGGAATACCAGAAAAGGGCAGATGTCCTGTAGCTGAAGAATGATTAAATTGTAATAGATCCAGACAAAAATGTTGGAGGCGATAGGGCAAGGACTTGGTTCAGAAGAAAGTGAAGAAGATGGCTGGGATGGGAAATGAAGGGTCTATCTGAAGAGAGGACAAAAGGAAAGAAAAGTGGAGCAACATGGCTAGAATGCACTGATTATCTTTTCTACTAGAAAGCGGGTTTCCACAATGTGGAAATACTGAAAGCTAAAAAGCACTCTGTGGACTGAATATTATGTTTAAATGTTATGCACTTTTCTGGGAAACTCATGGCAGTAAGATAATGGATATTTATTAAATCTGTGGACAAAATAATCTGTGTTATTTGAAAGTGGGGAATATACATGCCGAAATTTACATATGGATGATACTTGCCTGGTTAGCAACGTGGTCTCTTTGTTATAAAGGAATGTGCTATTGTAATTTGACTTGCAGATTATTTGTGTGTCGATCTGCTTAGCAATGGTGAGTTCTGAGTCTCTCTTAAATCAAGTCTGCCAAGGTTGCCATTTATTTTATACCATGATTTGCAGTCAGAGTATTTGCTACACTGACTTTGACTAATGTGGATTTCTGTGGTTACAACAAGATTGCAAGTATATTTTAACCTGGCCACTTAACCATTTTATCAGAAGTAATATCACTTTATAGAGTCTTTGCTAAGTTTAATGTTGATCTGAGCTATTTAAACTGAATGTGTGTGAAAAATCTGTTCCATTCAGGTTCTATATTTTTGATGTTTTGTAAATAAGGTATAATCAATAACTACTGGATCAGAAAAATTTTTATTTTGTTTATAGATACACAGTAATTTTTGTTAAAGTGACAGGAGTACAATATCTGGTGCAAAATTTTACTTACAGCTGTCATCCAAGATGGTCTGCTAAATTAATCTTATAAAATGTGAATTGTTGTTTGTTGGAGAAAGTAGTCATTGCCCCAGTCATAGTGAGGTATATTGATGATGGGTCGCTTTTGATTCCTATTGAATGGTGCACTGTGAAGTATGCTCTTTAACGTGTGTTATATGTTATCTAATCAATAACGAATGCAAGTAGTGTTGACCTGTCCTCACTTCAAAGTAACGAGTGGTTTGACAAATATGCAGTTTTCTGGGCTCATTAGGGGGAATAAACATATATGTATTTCTTCTTGCAAGCTTAATGTAGAGATGAATCTTCTAAGCTGGTTTATGGTTGTAGACTATGTTTTCTATAGGTTTGCAACAAGATCAATATCCAAGGTTTGACAGCAAAATCCAGGGAAGTCTGATTGTACAAGACATGAGGGTAGGTGACATAGGTTATTCTATGTTAAGCAGTGAAATTGCTGGGACCAAAGTGGGATGACTGGTTCCTTGCAAGTCTAGGAGCTTATTTTTTTAATAATCTGGAGTTACAAACAAAAGAAATGGTGAAGAGCACAACTCCACGTATGATGCAGGTAGAACTCAACTCAAGTGCTTATGAGGCTTGATCTGCTCAGTATAGACTGAGAGAGGGTTAAATAATCTGGAATGATTCAGCCCTGGAAGAAGAGTTATAGGTTCATAGCGTCACATGTGTGCACTAGGCTAATGACCACTGGGAATGTTATAAGTCTAGCCATTGAGTTATTGTGCCTTAGAAGTTATTCTGTAGGGTGCAGGTTAGTTAGAGCATGATTTAACATCTGACTCAGTCCAACAGAGACATAGGTGTCAGACCAGGGGTGAATTTCTGATTTCCCATCCATTGGTCCAGGTTGCACTTGAATAGGGTTAGGGGAAGGGCTCTGCTTCACATGGGTGGGAAGCCTTTTCAAAAGAATGGGGATTCTCTGAGATACATACCTGCCCCCCAAACACGTCCTATTTAAGTTACAAGCAATGTTTAAATCCTTAGATCTAGTGATTCTGTCACTATTCATTTTGCAAAAGGCCCATCAGAATGACACCCAGGAATGTCTGGTAATCTAGGCATAAATCACATCTCAGCAGTTTGTAGGAAACAGCATACAGTGATAGGGCTTTAGGCGATCTGCATAGGACATTGTGTTTGCTCCCTATATTCTTTTTGTGAGGAACCTCTGTGCCTGTTCCAGTTCTTGCATGTGCCTTGTCAAGTATGTACTGAATGGGACATCTCACTCAATGATGGGTCTGATGAATGCTGAAGATAATGCTAAGATGATTTCCCTGGACTTAGATGACATGCCCTTACTTATAATTTGAATGACAAAGAATAATTTTCTTACTATCTGAGACACATGTTGATTGAAATTCAGGTTACTATCTACATGACTTCCCAAATCCCTGAATTCTGTGTCTAATTTTAAGGGTATATTACCAGTGAGGTAGTTTTCCTGGGCGATTGACTTTCCAAAAAGTACTATTATGCATTTTTTGGCATAATGGTACCTTCCAAAAAGGTGCTATTATGGATTTTGCAGCAATGAGTTTTAAATGGTGGTTTTGGCACCAGTCATTTCACTGAGTTACACCTTCTGCTTAGATGTTGGTGTCTTGGAAGGCATTTCTATGATTGCCCCTAGATTGTGATCATCTGCAAACTTGGTAAGCCAACGGCCCTTGACATTGGCCTTGACTTCCAAAAACTAGATACCAAAGAGGAGTGTACCCAGCACAGGGCCCTGGGAGACTACTCTGGTGACTGGCATGTTTGTGGAGGTGGTCTTTGCAATCTTAACTTCCTGGGTCCTGTCTCGGAACCAGCTGGCTATCCAGCAAAATACATAAGGGTTTATGCCTAATTCCATAAGTTTACAGCATTAGCAGCATATACAAAAAATGTATACTCCACAGTAACACAATATCCACAGTCAAGCACTTTCGTCCATCCAGACTTCTTCAGCACTTTTGTTAAGTGATGGATTGTCAAAATTCAATGCTGCTTCAAAGCCAGAGAACTCAGCAGCCTATGACAAATTACTGTCAGGAACTCTGTACAACCATGTCACTTAACAAAAGTTCTGAAGAAGTCTGGATGGACAAAAGCGCTTGACTGTGGATATTGTGTCACTGTGGAGTATACATTTTATTTTGTATATGCTGCTAATGCAGTGGAGTTTCTATCACATCGTGGAATAAATTGTGTTTTCATCACTCGAGTGAATTCCTTGTTTTTCCAGCATACAGAGAGTGTTCATGGTGTCCGTTTGTTTCTCTCTGTGCCGGTTTTTGTTTCATAATTCCATACGTTTGTTTACAATGCCCGAATGGGTTATTATATCAAGTGTCTTAGCTAGGTCAAGGTATGGAGTGTGCACCATTTTGCTTTTATCCATTCCTTGGTGACCTTCTCAAAGAAGTTCACTAGATTCAGTAGGCATAACAAAGACTTTGACAACTCTAAACTGGGTTGAGTCCAGTGTCTGATGATTTCCTATGTCATTGTTAATGATTTCTATTTTAATTCACTCAATGGCTTTACATATGAGACTAGTCAGACTACTGGATCTGTGTGTCTTGGGGTCGGGGGGTGAAGGGGAGTTATATTGGAGAGACTGCTGATGATGCTTACATGGAATCTAAGGGGAGTAGGAGACCTGCTGAAAAGTGAAAGGATAATTAAGAGTTTGCAAAGAAAAATAGGATACAGTTTTGCTTCAAAAAGTAAAGCTCACACAAAGGGAAACAGAGAACATGGGAGAACAATGGTTTATTGCTGGCTATAGTATGGTGAAAGGTGGAAGGAAATTTGGGGGTTATAATCTTGGTGAGGAAAAGCTTAAAGGTAAAGACATGTAATATTCAGAAAGACTCATTTAGGAATGGGCAATAGTGAAGTTAGAGTTTTTTGAGAACAGATAGAAGGCTGGTAATATTTACAGTCCTAAATGAAGACTCCTCTCAATTTTTTCTGGGAATTTTGTGAGGTACAGTACAGAACTGCAAGAGGAAATGAGAAAGAAATCATTGGAGGGGATTTCAACATGACTGTACATACCCTAAGGGATAGAAAGTATGGAAGACTAGAGAGGAATAGGAAAGCCTGACTCATTTTGAAGGGATGGGTGAATGACGAGGGCATGGCATATATACAGAAAAGGATGCATAAAGAAAAGAGACAGTACACTTTCTGCAGAGTGGAAGAGAAACAAGCAAGTAGAGTGGAGAGGTTTTTAATCAGGATATTTAGGAAGGTGGAAGGTGGAAATAGGGGACAGAAACATGGTAGACTTTGCTTTAGTTAAGTTGCAGGTTAAGGTAGGAAACATGGATAATCAGAAAATGATGGAAGTGGAAATCTTAGTTGTAGATCTATAAAGGAATGAGACTAGAAGGCAAAAAGATAATGCTGGAGATGAAGGGGCTGAACCCAACACAGAAGATAAGTAAGAGAGACATGTTGTGCTGTAAAGTACACCTGGAAAGGGCAGATTATGTCTATGGAGGGTTTTTGGGGAAGGCAAGAGTTTCCTGAAATGAAGTATCTAGAAATCTTAATTGAAGGGAATACAGAAGAAGTAAGATGAGAGAAAAAGGGACTAGACTGGTCAGAAGTACCTATGAGGAAAGAAGATGCAAACACTCACATATTACAGTAGAATAGAAAGGAATAGTAGGCAATCTGGATATGTTATGGATACATGAAGATGAATTTTGAAGTTTCTTGGCATGGAAGTTGCAAGTGAAAAAGCAAGAGTCAGATTATAGAAGGACTGAGAAAGGACAATGGTGCTCTGAAGTATGGTAAGGAATGCGTTGAGGAGGTCATGTGAAGCTTCAACAATAAAATATATTAGGCTAGAGAACCATGGAAAGATGAGGAAAAATGAGTGAGAGGTAATTCAGTGCACTGGCAATGTGAAAAGTTAGGCAAGGGCAGCAGGTTAGAGTGGGATATGAAAATACAGTTATCAGAGACGGAGACCGTATCTAGGTATGTGAAGGGGTGGAACGATCTAGGAAAAGATGGATTCTCTGGAGATGTCTATAGGAGATAGGAAAATTGTAAGTAAGAATTTATGTGAGATATATAATGACACAGCATATTGGAAGGGGGCAATACCAGCTTTGTTTACTAGAGCCAGCTTAGTGTTATTATCAAAGGGAAAAAGTAAAAGCATGGACCAGAGGAATTAGATCTATCTCCCTTATTAATACTGATATTAAAATTTTAAGTGCAATCCTTGCAAGTAGGATAGAAGTAATTGTCTCCAGACTAACAGGGGTAGGGCAGCCAGAATTTATTAAAGGAAGAAGAGCAGATGATAGTTGGTGGCATCTGAGAAACTTTGTTACTCTGGGGATGTGAGAAAGTTGGGATCAGATAGGATTGTCTTTTTTGACATTCATAAAGCATTTGACATGGTTGACTGTGATTTTTGTTTAGAATTGTGGAAGAGATTGGTGTAAGACCAAGGTATAGTGGAGAGATCAAACTCACTGTATGACTTCCTGGAGGTGAGGTTATTAGTAAATGGGGAATTAATGAGGCAATACAGGTAAGAAGAAGAACAAGGCAAAGTGACATTTTGAGCTCTCATTTCTTTGTTTTAGTGGAAGTAGCATTAAGAGAAAGGGTACGGAAGTATTTGGAAAGAGTACTGATTAACTGAAACATCTTTAGGCTGTTTGTGTATAATTGTACATTGCTAATGGATAGGCTGGATCTAGTGACAGAAGAAATCTGGGAATATTTTAAAAATGTATTCTGAATACTGCATTTGAATGTAACTGAAATAAGACTGTGCAAGTGAGAGCTGGAATGAGGATGTGAGAATAAAAGAGGAGTTAATAGGAAGGAAAGAGGCAGGTTTAATATTTAGGTATAAGAATTTGGAGAACTTTAGGTCAGATGGTACTGGAAAATTGCAAGGAGCTGTTTGCCCAAGTTAATGGCCTGTTGAGTAGAGGGTTTTGATAGGTATGTATGGAATAAAAAGAAGCGTAGAATAGCAAAAGAAATATGACCGAGGAGAAAAAGGGAAACCTGGAAAATACATGAATTCCATATTTTTTCATCTTGTTCTGGGAACTTAGTCTTGTAGTTTCATTTGTAGGTGTGGCAAGATTATGAATTACTGTAAGATCTTAACATCATTTATACATTATTCTGCACTTCTATCTTCACAAGTATAACTACTTGTAACAGTTAGCTGTATTTTGAAACCTATCAGAGGTCTTAGTCCTATAGCTTCATTTAGAGTTGTGACAGAATTGTGAACTACTAACAGATTTGAGGTCATTTAGTCACTTATTACTACACTGTTTCCATAAACAGTATTACTGATAAATTTCTACATAGTCTGGTGCCTTAGACTGTTGCAGAATTGCAGTAGTGGGAATATTATAAGTTCTGCTCCAGGATTGATGCTTCTCTGCTTTTGCAGCTGTTTATATTCCAGTTTTGCTGCTAGGGTCTTATATTCTGCTTATCATTTACCTGCTTAAAGTTGTATTCCAGTGCCTTCATGTTCCCCTGTTTTTGTGTCAGCCCCCCCCCCATGAGACATTAAATTACAGTTTCTGAAATTCTAGCATTACTGCAGTCATTAAGCTGTAGCTCAGAGTCACAGGACAAGAGCTCTAAGTTCTGTTTTATTTGATTAGATCCCTCTCTAGCTAGCTATCAACCTGTAGCTCAGAGTCACAGGACAAGAGCTCTAAGTTCTGTTTTGTTTGATTAGATCCCTCTCTAGCTAGCTATCAACCTGTAGCTCAGAGTCACAGGACAAGAGCTCTAAGTTCTGTTTTGTTTGATTAGATCCCTCTCTAGCTAGCTATCAACCTGTAGCTCAGAGTCACAGGACAAGAGCTCTAAGTTCTGTTTTGTTTGATTAGATCCCTCTCTAGCTAGCTATCAACCTGTAGCTCAGAGTCACAGGACAAGAGCTCTAAGTTCTGTTTTGTTTGATTAGATCCCTCTCTAGCTAGCTATCAACCTGTAGCTCAGAGTCACAGGACAAGAGCTCTAAGTTCTGTTTTGTTTGATTAGATCCCTCTCTAGCTAGCTATCAACCTGTAGCTCAGAGTCACAGGACAAGAGCTCTAAGTTCTGTTTTATTTGATTAGATCCCTCTCTAGCTAGCTATCAACCTGTAGCTCAGAGTCACAGGACAAGAGCTCTAAGTTCTGTTTTGTTTGATTAGATCCCTCTCTAGCTAGCTATCAACCTGTAGCTCAGAGTCACAGGACAAGAGCTCTAAGTTCTGTTTTGTTTGATTAGATCCCTCTCTAGCTAGCTGTTTTTGCATCTTGAGTTTTTCCTATCCTTCCTACCATTTTTCTGTTGTGGTTGTAAAAGGCTGTGTCTCTGGCTTCCACCTCTTATGGTAATCTGACTTCCAAAGTCTCTTCCTCCCCTCTTTCATTCCTATACTGACTCGTGTAACCTATTTAAGTGCTTTTCCCACTCACTGTTTTCCATAAACTCATGCATCCATAATACTGAGTACCCACCAAACAAACTAGCATTGCTCTTGAGTAAACCCTCCATTACTACAAATGGTCTCCTGCACATTTTACCAGACCCTCCATCTGCTTGGTGCCCTCATCACGCTTTGAGAGGATCCTGAATTAATCCTGCACCATCCTTGATAGGTAAGAGACTTATTTTATTATTTTGCAATAAAGTTAACTGTTTTTTAAGGTGCTACTGCTTTATTTGTTGATTTTGCACTTTAAATAAGTTTAAAGGTCCCTAATACTTGAAATCACATTGCCCAGGTAGTTTGCTGAAATTGTTTTCTGGTTGCATTACACTCTCAAGCATTATTTTTAGTGCTTTTACATAATGAGGACTGGGATAGACCATCTAGTGCCAGTATGCCTTGACCTTGTCTATCTGAATTGGGAACACATAAAACACTGTTAATTGTAGTCATTAATTGACCAGAGGACTTAGAAGCCATATTCCTGTGTTTTAAGTGCCTGTGTAAATTTGAAGCATTTGCACATTGTTGCCCATTGTGCTGAGTGGCTACTTGTGCCCTTTATAAATGCAGACACATAGAAACAAAATTTTCCCTATAAAAGAAACTGTGAAACTGTACCAGTAACTCTGTGAGTGAAGAGGAACTACATTGTGCACTGAGTAGCAGAGAGCAGCTAGCTGAGCATCAAGGAGCACTGCCCATTGAATTTAGTATTACAAAACCTAGTCTAGTCTATAGCCCCCAAAGCACCCTTGGTCAGCACACTATTATCTCCTTGTGTGCTGTACACTTACATCTCACCATTAAAGGACCTGACATTATGGATATGCACTTTCCAAATTTCTCTGCAAGCAGTTCATTGCATATGAGTACATTGAGACAATGTAACAATTACTCAAGGAAACAAATGCAGTATGCAAGAGATCAATGTACACAATGTGTCAGGAGGCAAAACTTTCACATACAAACACTCATAACAATCTAGTTGTCAGAAACACAGATGCTATACCCACCACACATTATATATATCCCACTCAAGCTGAGGCACTTCAATGCAACCTTCCTAAACTCCAAAGACCTCTCAGACATTCCACCTGTAAAAATTATCCTCAACAAATCCAAAAGCACTCAACAGTAACAACACCTAACATTGCACATACAACCACACAAAGTGGAGCCTCAACTACCAATTCCGTAAGGCAAATCAGCAAATAAAACAAACTAAGTCCCACACTAAAGACTGACCATCTAAAATGCATAAAATGAAGTAAAACAAAAAGATGGTCAAACCACCAGGCTGTATTACAACTTTTAATAAAACAATAAAACAAACTAGCAGTAAAACAATGTAGTAGTAAGCAACAAGATTAGTGCTTTTGGGTATAAACCCTTCTTCAGATAAAAAACGACATTATATCACAGTATTTAAAAGAAGTAGTGACCAATCAAAATTCAGTAATGTACCCTCCTCCTTTTTAAAGCTGGCTTCAAGTGAATTAACCCATTCAAGCCTGGGGCTCTATCTCCTGATAATTCTATGATCCACTTAGTCTCATTAAATTCAGTGTAATTACCTAAATCCCCACATCTTCCATATCTGTAAGGCAATCCACTACAGTAACTAGGACTCTAGTCATAGGCAACTCCACTGTACAACATACTGCTAGGTTGAACAAGTGGGAAATAATGGTCATTTGCCTGTCAGGGGTCAGGATCTGCCAAGTTATGCATACACTGAAGCACTGCACAACAGGTGGCAGTGGCAGTATGCGTCAGTCGTAGTCATGTAGGTGTAAATGACTTCAGAAATACCTCCCCAGACTATATGAAGAGAGACATTATGGAGCTCTCAGACTGTGTCACAAACTGGAATGTGATATTCTAACTCGATGCCACAATATGAACAAAAGATGATTGACTTTAATCATTGTCTCACTTTTTGGTGTTGTTCAAGGTGGGGATACAATATTTGTTAGTGTGAGAGGACATGGTTAAAATACATTGTTTTGCCAAGAATGGTTTGCAGTTGTCCATTCTAGGCTTTCAAATATTTGCTAAAACATTGTCCTCCATCATAGAGCTTTTTTAGGCAATTTCAAATCAGCAAACCTTGCAACATAGCCAAATCTACTCAAGAAAAGGTAAATGTATTACTGCTCAAGGTCAGGAGTCTGAAAAAAGAGCTCCACACTTTTGAGAATATGATCATCTGTGCAGTTACTGAGACATGGTTTAAAGTCACAGGGGGTACACCAGCATTTCAAGGATTCAGTGCCTTCCACACATTTAGACCAGCAACTGCACAGACAAGAACCAAAGGTTACTTTAATTATCTCTTTATATACTGGGAATCCTACATGACCCCAAATTTGCATACACCTATTAGTGGTATAAACATATTGGACCTAGTACTGACAAATACTGAATAGACAACTCAGAGGACGAATTAAGTCTAGCAAAGCACATTTTGAGGTAATGACAGCATCCCAAGCCAAGGACAACTACAAGACCTTCTTTAGCTATGTCTGAAACCTCAAAGGCACCACAAAACAATATGAAAAACTCTTGGTAAATGGAGCCATGTTCATGGAACTAAGTGATACAGTAAATCTTCTGGCTGACAAATACACCTTCAACTTTACTCCCCTCTCCCTCCCCAGCTGCACCCTAGGAAAAAACGCCAAACATAATCCCTCAAACTATCAGTAGGAGCATGTCATAGATGTGCTCTCTTAGCAAAGACTAGAGCTTGGAAGGGCCCATGATAATATCCAAGGATTGTGTCATGTCAATGTAAGATTACAATGGTAATCCCTCTGCACAAGGATGGATCATCAACCAATCCCAGAAACTACAAATCCATTAGTCTGACTAGTCTCAAATGCAAAGACATGCAAAGAATTATCATGTAAATGGTCAACAATGTCATAGGAAATCTTCAGACACTGGAAACAACCCAGTTTAGTTTCATCAATATTAGGGCATGGCTACAGAACCTGATGAACTTCTTTGAGAATGTCACCCATGCAACATATGTGGGCAAAATTGTGCATGCTTCCTATCTTGACAAAGCTAATACACTTGAAACAATACCCCACTCAGGAATTCTAAGCAAATGCTTGGAATTAGGCATAAGCCCCTATGTCACTAAGTGGATAGCTGGCTCACAGGCATGACCCAGGAAGTTAGGATTGCAGAGACCACCTCCACAAATAGGCCAGTCACCATTGAAATACCCCAAGGCTCTGGGCTGGATCCGTCCTCTTTGGCATCTATTTTTAGGAAGTCCTGGTCAATTTGTAGGGTCTCTGGCTTACTAGGTTTGCAGAAGATTGCAAGCTAAGAGCAATCATAGAACCCTCCTCCCCCCAAGATACTAGCAGTTTACAGGAAAGTGTAACTCAGACAAATGACTGTTGCTAAAGTCATGGCTTAAAATCCATTGCCATGAAATGCATAAGAGTACCTTTTGGGAAGTCAGCCACCCAGAAAAACTGCTCATTGATAAAACATCCCAAAGTAGGCACTGTAGCCAGGGATTTGGGAACCTGAGCAGGCACATGAAAAAGGTAGAAAGACCACAGAGGCTACTCACAAAAAAAAGAATACAGGGCATAAACATAAAGTACTATGCAGATTACCTCAAACCCTTATCTCTATACTTCATTTCCTGCAGACTACTGAAAGGCCATTTATGTCTGGCATACAAGGCATCCATGGATCCTGCTCTCTGGTGGACCCTTTTCATATTCACAAAACAAACAACAGCAGAACTACTAGATCTAAGGATTTAAACTTTTTTTTCAACTTAATTAGGAAATATTGGAGGGAGACTTAGGTATCTCAGAAAATCACAATTCTCTGGAACAGGTTTCCAATCCATGTAAATCAGAGGTCTTCCCCAAGCCTATCCAAGCCCAACCTGGACCAGTGGATGAGAAATTAGAAATTCACCCCAGTTTGACACAAAAGTCACTGATGGACAGAGGCAGCCATTAAGTCATGCTCTAACCTACATACACCCCTTAAAATAACCTATAAAGCACAATAACTCATGGGATACATTTGGGTTGCATGGCTAGAGTTATAAGGACCCCAGAAATCATTAGCCTAGTATACACCTATTAACCTATGCATGTATTAGGAGCTCAGGAAGTCCAAGAAGGAGAGGAGATGAATGACAAGACTGAGGCTGCTGTATTAAAGAGGATTCTGGAGTTGTGGAAGCTAAGACTATGTAGAGGTGTGAAACTATGGAGGTGAGGTTAATGAGTAAATGGAAGAATCCTGACCTTTAAGTTCAAGGTAAAATTTTGAAATGGAGGTGATGACAAAGAATGGGGTTCAATAACATAAATAATTTGTTGTAGAGAGTGAAAAGGAAAGAGTAGATGTGGAGGGTTATAAGCTGGCATGAAGGGACTAAAGGTTTTGATCTGAAAGCAGCAAAGTAATTTATGCAACTGAAACTGACTATTAAGGTCTGGTTAGTAAGGATAGGTATAATGCAGCCAATTTAAAAATATATATGCAAAGTTAATTGAGATTAAATATAGGCAGGCAATGGAAAAATTAAGGATGTGTAGTAAGATGGCGGGTATAATTATGTCCAAACAGGAATGGGCTGAGATGTTAAGGAAGGCCCCCCTACACATGCTGACGGTGAAATTAATTGAGTGTCAGTAGCACTGAGAAAAAAGGCAAATGACATAAATAACATCAAAAGCTGTTTCTCATAGAAAAAACATTGCTAGCACCGTTTGTAATTGTGTCAGCAGTTTTTAAGTTTTTCTAGGAAATGCTTCACTTGTTTACAGAAATTTCTCCATCCTCTGAGTTTATGTGACTGTGGAGTTGGTATATATGAATTCAAGGAGTCTGGATGGTTTGCCCTCCACACTGGGGGAGTGCAGGGGGGCAAAAAAAAAACAATTCAAATTGATTTTTCCCCTTTCTGAGTTTGAGGCATATTTTTTTCCATCCGTTTGACTTGGCTTTCAGGAAGTCGGTATTTCATAGTAGAACCATTGAGGAGATATGATATACTAAAAGCTGTACCTATTATATGGGTTCTATGTAGGAGATGGTTGCTTAACGGGCTTGGAACTTCCTTTCAGTTGCAGAAATGCTGTAATATGGGAGAGGGGAAATAATGGGGGTGTGGAGATAAGAAGGCATGAAATCTGCCGATGTTTTGAGAGTGCTATCCAATTAAGCAGATAACGGGTAGCTGTACAGAAGAAGTACCACATAAGTCGGAGAGAAGAGATGATGAAGGTGTATAATTTGAGAACATACAGGAGTGTACTAGAGTCTTATTTGCATTCCACTGTGTGAGTACTGTATCATAATGAGCATGTGTGGTGCTGAAAGGAAATGCAATTCCAAATACTTTTTAGTAGCAATGAAATACCTCTTATAACTCTACAGCAACCTTATATGTACATACTCATTTACAAGCTTCACAAAATAGTGCATATCAGATTGCTCTTACTATACTATGCTTTTCAGTATATTCACAAATAATACTAAAGTGTGTGTGTGTGTGTGTGTGTGTGTGTGTGTGTGTGTGTGTGTAAGAATGTGATCTGTTAACAGGAAAAACAGTTATAACTTCTGTACAATGCATGTTTACAGTAAAACAATTACACATTTTGTACAATTTTTTCTACATTTCATAGGTTTGTTGCATCTTCACTGAAACAAATGCAGAGTTTATGCAGCTTTTCACATTTACAACTTTGCTGTAATTTTTATTAAAAGCAGTTGCCATTTTTTTTTACATTTTAACCCTTTGTTGCAACTCCACTGGAAAACATTGCAATTTTTGTTAAGTCATTAACAGGTGTGGTGAGAATGATGCCCATTATAGGAAAAGAGACTTCTCTTTACTAAGATCAGCCATTCTGAACCTGTTCATTGTGATAAACAATTATATTAGTTGTTTCAAAATGTAACTGTTTTCATTTCATATTACAGCACGGAATGTATCCCAGAAATTACATTATTTTATAAAGCTTTCCAATTTTACAACTTTCAGGTGGAGTTATCAGATACAGAATATGCACTTCTCAATAAATATTACACTCTGTTCCTTAAAGTAAATTGAATTAGTTTTGTACCAATGAAGATTTATGTAAAAGTGTGAAAGAGTTTTCCTAATTTCTAAAGCTGAGCTGAACATGGGTACACTGGCCTCCATATTTCTAATGCAGTGCTGAGGATGTCTCCAACATAACTTCAGAGTTACCAGTGATTAATAAGAAAAAACAAGGCAAATTTAACTTTATCTAAATTAAAATGTATTGCTCCTTTGTTAGAAGAGTTTATGTCATACACAAGGTTATATTTTGTCTTCAATAAGCTATTCTAACAATTTATGTTGGGCTGATTAAAAAAAAAACTTTCTTTGCCAATTTAATAACAAGACTATTGCAAACAATGGAGCCAAAGAGCAGACAATAGCTGTTATTTTGATATGACATACCATTATTTCATCTCATTCAGGCACATTATATATTAATACAAAGACCTGACAAATGTGATGTACACATCTGGCCTCCAGTCACTGGAACATAAAATAAGCAGTAGCATGGCATAAAAGCAAATGCATAGCAGGGAAATAAAAGGTTTTATTGAGAATAAATTCTTTAGTTATGATAAAGTCCATATATCTTGGATGAAAGCACTCAACTCTGTTTTATTCTCAATTAAACCTTGTATTTCCCTGCTATGAGTTTGCCTTTTTTGCCATGCTATGGTTTATTTTATGTTCCAGTGATCGGAAGCAAGGTGTGTACCTCACATTTGTTAGGTTCTTTATTTTCTAAATGACCAGTCCTGATCTTTCTTATTCCCTTTTCCATACTTCACATGTTTACGGGCTTCCTCAGATCAATTCAAAGGAGCACTTTTTCACTTTAGTTTTCAGAATGCTTAGAGCTATTACAATTTTTTTTTTGCATTTTTTTTTTGCTGTTTTGGCAAGAATTACTATTGGCTAGTGCCTTCCACCCCCAACCTCCTTCTAGGATATCAGGCTTGCCTCCCAGATGAGGGTCGCCAACTTGGGATAGCTATTTATATTCAGTGGAAGGGAGAAGAGATGGATGTGTCCTAACTACTGCCATTCTCTGTCGATCTTGTTGATTCTTTTGTCTGCCTTACATGTCCCCTGAAGGATGGATGTCATGCAAAAACTGACCTGGGGTTATTCCAACTGTTGATGCTTTAATGTCAACCTCACCCATTAGTATGTTTCAGTGCTTATGGGATACAAATGATGTTCTCCTGCCTTTGATAGAGAGCAGCATACTATAGTAAAATCAGGCCCTCTTTCTTGGTAGTTGAGCTGGCTACTGACTTCTCAAGCCTACATCTTTGGCTAGCCCTCTAGGTCAATATATGAACCCAGATCACCAATGTTGAATGCAGATGCCCTGTCCCTTTTTCCACAGATTATTATTATTATTTTTAATGAAAAAAAAAATAGTGCAGATGAAGTTTATGTGTGAATTTATATAAATTTACTGGGGGACCAATTAATTTTATTTGAAGCTATATAGTATCCAGTCAGCAATCATCATGTCTCACATTTCTGCCTGAGAAAAATAGCCAAAATAGCCATGATCCCGTCTGAGTACCTTGTAAGGTACCAGTAGTAACCCGTCACTGGGTGAGACAAGTAATCAATCTCGCACCATGACTAGTTGTCTCCTCTTTCTTAACCAGTGTTTTGCCTATTGAATTATAAATGGGTTTTCTAGTTCTCATTCATCAATAATTCCCTTGTCTGGACTAGTTCCAAATGCTTTAGTGAGGCCAAAATAAGCAGTATTCACTGTCAGCCCTTCATCAAGTACTACTGTTCCCACTTCAAATAATTTCATGTGATTCCAAAGGAACAATTTCTGCTTGACAAGCCCATAGTGTTCCTTATCTTTTTGAAGCATTTTCTTTGTGCCATTATAAATAAACTTCATTATGACTCTCTCTGTATGATTTCCTAGAGCACTGGTCAAGCTGAGGGCTCTAATCTTGTTTGGGTCTAATGTGGACCTCCTTAATAAATTGGTACCACTGCAGCTTGTAACCATAAAATACAGATTTTTATACATTCCAAAATGTTGCCTAACATGATTGACAAGGGTTTATTAAGGTCTTATCTGGTGCTATAGAACTTGAGTTTTTAATTTTACCTGTCACAGCAGTTATCATGTCTGTAGATATATAAGGGATTTATCACCTTGTTTGTATAGCACCCTAACATATTTCTTTGTTATTATGAAGTTGCTTCAAAATGTTTTTGCAAGGCCATTCATTATGCCCTCTGGGTGGAAGACCACTTGATTTTTATTGGTAACATGTTAAATTCACATTTTCCCTACTAGTTTTCTGATGCAATTAAAAATTCCTCATTATTGATTTTTTCCTTTGAAACCAAGCTGTGTTTACTTTGATCTGGAAGATTTGGTAATACAAGTTATTTATTTATTTATTTTTTATTTATTTGCTTATCTTTTCTCTGTTGGGCTCAGCCTGATGTCTGCTGCCCTGCATACAACTGGTCTATGCATTCCATAGGTCAGGACACAAGAGCACTATGATTCATTTGTTCTTGTCTGGGTAATCTAATTGGCTACTTCATTGCCATGGGGCGAGAGTACAAATAATAAATGATAATTAAAATAGTGTGCTGTCTCCTAGGCTTTAATGTCACCATGCACACCAGTCATGGACCTTAAAAGAAAACGCATCAGGTAATCCATACACTGACATTTCCATTTCAGCAGTTCTGTTTTATTATTATTGTTTTTTTTTGATCTTCAAAGAAAAACTTTTTATCACATATATTAAAACTTTGGGCACAATGACATAAACCAAATAATATAAATGCAGCCTCTGGAATGCACAAACAATGCAAAGAACAAAGTTTCACCAATGTAAATATCATCTCAAAAAAGAAAAAAAATGTGCATTTCACCAGTGCATAACTCTAGGCATTAGCCAAACTCTAGGCATTAGCCAATCAGTAAACATTTATTTTATGTGCTTCCCTAATAACCCTGCTACTTCAAGTTCCACAAATAGAGGATGCTTTACAGGAATTAGTCCTACACTTAATAATTCCAGTTATATGTGGAACTGATAATCCAAGCTAATCTCTGTGCTCCCTTTTAATGAGCTAAAGTGAGCATTGTAGAAGTGATAACATGTCCACTTAAGAGTATTACATTTTTCATCAGCAGATTAGAAATTGTGACTGCAGTTTTAAGTATTTTTTTATAATTCTAATTAACAAACATATAAGGAGGTGTTGCACTCCTGTGTATACTGTCCTTTGGGTAAGATGTTAAATTGAGACCCCATCTGTTTTAGTTGGTGGGACTCAGGTGGGTGGAAAAGATCCCATTGCACCTATCAAAAAGAGCTGGGGAAGTTCCCAGATGCATTAGCTAAATTTCCCCAAGCAGTATAAATACTACCTCTTGCAGCGGTACCATTGTCGCCTCACAGCAAGAGGTTCTCCCGTTCAATTCTCGGCTGGAGCGCCTTCTGTGTGGAGTCTGCATGCCCTCTCCTTGGTCGAGTGGCATTGGAAAGACATGTGTGAATGGGCATGCCTTCGTTGAAAGTTGGGCGTCGGGGCTGGCACCTCGGCACCGTAAAAATCTACTGCCAATCATTAGCAGACCAGAGCTCTGCTGTGGTGACTCCTAACCGGGAAAAGACGAAAGAAGAAGAAGAAGTATAAATACCACCTCTGGTCTACACTGTAATGAGACTACTAGTCCAAGTGGGATTAACCTGCTCAACAAAGGATAAATAAATAAATGAATAAATAAGGTAAAATACATATTAGATAATATGCACTGCATTCAATAAGTCACACAAACATCATAAGATTGTACTATGAACTGTTTTGAGTGGGGATTACTTCTTCTATAAGCTAAAAATGCCAGTGCTGAGGACTGGGGTTGTGTCCTATCAGAATAAAGAAAACAATTAGTTTTACACACAGCTAAAGATTCCCTTCTTTCTCACTTAGTACAATGATGTCAAAGTGGAAAATATAGTTCATACTCTAGAGGCGTACTATAAACAGTACAAGGAAAAGAAGAACCCTGCATTCAATAAAGATGGAAAGTTGCATAATATGCACAAACACACACACACACACACACGCATACACAGACATATATCTATAGCTAAATCTGTTTATATGTATGTATGTATATAAATATATATATATATATATATATATATATATATATATATATATATATATATATATATATGGGTCTATATTATAACACTGAAGTCTTAAAACTTTGAATGTTATAATATCGAGCCATTTCGATCGAAAGACTATAACATCAAACACTCAGAATAGCGAATTTTTTCCCAGGGAAAAAATTTGCTGTTCCGACAAACATACACACAACACAAGCACACCAAAATAAACCCTACACTAAACCATACATACACTACTAGCTATCCACTTACCTTAACCCAACCCTAACCCTAAGGTCCGTCCGTAACTGCCACACACTCACCTTACCCCCTCCTAACCCTAACGTCCCTATCGCACACTCACCTTACCCTGCTCCCTAACCCTAAGGTCCCTATCGCACACTCACCTTACCCGCTCCCTAACCCTCCCTATCGCACACTCACTTTACCCACTCCCTAACCTTAAGGTCCCTATCGCACACTCACCTTACCCACTCCCTAACCCTAAGGTCACTATCACATACTCACCTTAACCCGATCTGTTTGCACACTTACCTTAACCCAGTCCATGACCTTCGCTCCACAGTCGAGGAAATAGAGAAGCTGCAGAAACGGCCCACCAAATACTTTCCCTAGGAAAGAATTCGATATTCTGCAGCTTTGCTATTTTCAGCGTGCGGTGCATAGAGTTCGATATTTTAAGACTTTGATGTTATAATATATATATATATATATATATATATATATATATATATATATAGATAGATAGATAATTAACCAAAAAAAAACACAAACAAAATATTAATGTAATCATGGAATTCTTTCACACTGAGTGAATAGCAAATATAAAGATCAGCAGGTTCAAAATCTATGCCAAATTAAATTCCACTATCAAGTACTCACAAGTCTATCACCACTAATAAGGAAAGAGCCAATGAGAGCTTCGCTCTCCAGGTGAATTTCTTGGCATTCATGTCTCAAACACAAAATAACAAGGTTAAGATCATTGACCTGATCAATACCCTCTATATTATATATACTCAATAACAAGGCATAACCAATTAATACACTAGCAGCTAAGGCGAATGCTAAATATCCCCAATGCTTATCAAAAACATTAAGGAAATTTTCCCACTGTCTCCTCTCTCTCTATTAATATTGTCTGAGATCACACAAGAAAATAGGGTTCAAGTTTAGTGGGGCTAACCTGTTCAACAAAATTAAGCAAGTAAACAAACAATTAGTTAAACATGGTGTTCATGTAATATGACAGAATCTCAGGTTTCCTTTTTTTTTTGTTAATGCATACTTCTATACATCTCTGTATCCTTTTTGCATTTCTTTATGTTAACATGACATTGAAATTGTTATTGGATTTGGTCATGACTAAATATGCCCCAGTGAATCAACACAAAACACAAAGACAAATAAATAAAATAATGGATGGCTCTAGGCTTTGATACTGCAATAATGTGTCTCTGTACTGTTACTGGTTTAAGGGTACAACGCATTCAATGTTAGTACTTGTTACTTCTCACTGCAGCTGTCCACCATCCCCTAGTTCTCTGAGATGACCATTAGTCATTTTGTCTACCCTCCCTCACACCTGTCCTGAATCTGACTTACACCTTCAGACTGAGTTCCAAAGTGGGGAAATATTTTGCGCAGACATTGAGAGAATTGTGCTAAGAGGAGATCAAAGCACCCTGGCATGATGCACTACTTCACAGCTGCAGAGAGCTTTTTTGGTATGCCTCACCCTCCATATCAACCTAATTCCCAATGTGTATTTTATATGCACATGCTTCTGATCTAGTTTCACTGGTCTCCATCAATTACCATTACTACTTTAGCTGTAATGTCTACCCCTTTTTTATGATAGGTAAGCTAGCAAAAATGTTACTCCTCCCTATCCCCTGACTGAGTCATCAGGGATCAGTCTTTCTGGTCTTTTCTGCAGCTTACCAAAGCTCACAATGTCCCACTAGACCAACATGACATAATAATAAATATCCGTAACTGAAATACTATCATAATACCATAGAGCAGCATGTCTGTCCATTTCTTCAGGCTTTTTTTATACTTTGCTAACCAATGATGGGCATAAGACTAGAAATTTACTGAAAGAATATATCAGCTCTACATCATTCTTAACAAGCTTGCTAAGTAACCAATGCAAAACAGCAAAATAAAAAAAAATGAATCCCTTCCCTTCTTCAGTGACTCTTTATTGCCTACTTACACTTCATATTTCTGCTATATAGAGAGTTAATTGGGGCCATTTACTGTTAATAGTCTTCAGCTGTTATAAAACCATCACTTACCACAATTTAACTCCTCTGCTGTTACTGAGGAAACGGATCTGCCCTGTAGCCTTCTGGGATATTCGCAGGTGGCAGCTGCTTGTGTGTTACCATTCTTGGCATATCCCCTCATCAGTTCTGCCAGCCATAGTACATCGCAGTCACACACCAGCTTGTTGGAGTCCAAGCGCCTGCTCATTTGCAAGAGAAATTAAGATTAAATAAATATTATGCATGCTGTTCCAGGTTTACATATTTTAAGGAACAAGCTTGAACAAAGTGCTTTGAAATGGAACAATGGTTTTGCCTTGTTTATCACTGTTGCATTATGGTTATGATATTGAATGTTGGTTGTAATGGTTATGGCATAATAAGTGACAGAAGGCAAATTGTTTTGTATGCTAACAGAGTAAAATGACGAAAATAAGTGAATCAATGCAAATCCAATTGCTAGTATGAAAAAGCATTATAATAAAGTTTGTCTTTTAACCTCATCGTAGTTATCAGTTACTTCAGTATTTTTGTGTTAGCTTATTTTAAGATGCATTTTTTCACTAAGATAAAGGCTAATATTCACAATTAATACTTACGTATGAGTTAATTCTGTGATCTGTTGGATTGTTTTGTGGGGATACAAGCACATTTAATATTGTGCTGAACAGTAGTATAGCTGCATTCTTTCAGAATTTTATAATTAAATGTAACAAGACTAATATGAACTCCTACACCATACCGACCAACTAGCATGTGTTCCTCAGAGTCTTATAATCCAGACTACATTAACACAGGTAGGCTGACAGATGTAAATGGAAGAATATTCATAAAGATGGTATACACAGAGATAAAGGCTGATATAGCACAGCAGTAAAACTTGCACTGGAAAGTTTGATAGTTTGAACAACAATGGAGCACCGTAGAATATGTATCTAGCAGACCATATACAGGCACAATTGCAAACACACTCACTTACAGAAACACATATAAGCATGTGTACCAACACATGGACACATGCACACACACACACACACACACACACACACACACACACACACACACACACACACAGAAAGGCATGCACATATCCAATGCTTGCATACACATCATCTGTAATCTCCCCATCCATACCAACCACAGGTCACATCACACATCTGTTAGCTTCAAACACAGACACACATCCACATTCATTCACAATAAGCATTCAGGCACATTTACCCTCAGAACCAGCTCTCACAGTTACTATTCTCAGCACACACACACACACACACACACACACACACACACACACACACACACACACACACACACACACACACACACACACACACACACACACACACACACACACACACAATCACACACAGACATAAAAATTAGTCATGTAGAGCAGTGCACAAAATTCATACTAGCAATCGGATTTTCATCAGTTCACTTATGTTCTTCGTTTTGCACATATGCACACAAAGACGTGTACACACATGCACACACACATACAAACAAGCACACACACACACACACACACACACACACACACACACACACACACACACACACACACACACACACACACACACACACACAAGCATACACATACATACATACATGCACACACACATGCACATGCCCAAACATACATACATACAGAAAAAACATACATAAACACACACACACACACACACACACACACACGTATATACATACACTCACACAGCCTGTCATACATGCACAGGTTATCTCACATTGAAATGTGAAGGTGTAGGCAGCTAAATTATTGCTTGCACTTATGCATTTTGTGCACTGTTCTGTATGACTAGTATGGATGTCTGTCTGTGAATTACAGTACTATGCAATTTAATCTCAGAAGCAGAGTAGTGGAATGCCATGTGGCCTCATTAGCATAATTCCCACCCCTCCACCCACCAACTGCATTTACATGTAATGCCAAGCCCCTTGCTGCTTTTGCCTTACTGAGCCACAAGCATGCAGGATTATAAATTGGGACAGCTTTTTCAAGTACACAAAGCAACTTACACAATTTTGCATACTGCACAAGTCTATGAACATCACTGAAAGCTCATTCACTTTTGTATACCCACAAGCTAGGAGAAATGTAGCTACTAAGTGTTCTACACAGTGCAACATTAAATGAACTAGTAGTGAGAGATGAAGCCTAGTGCTTCAATTTCCTAACATTGTGCTGTCTGAACTATACTGTCCATAGCAGCTTGGAAGCAAAAGGGTGATCAACAAATGCCTGTAGCAAACTGTGGTAAGTAAACAGAAAATTCCACCTTTTGGTCACAACTTCATATCTAATGCAAGTGTTAGCAGCTACAGCAGATATATTATGATCAGATAATTTCTTGATTACAATGAGAAAGAAACCATTGTTGATGATTTCTGTATTGAAAAAAGTGGATGGTGGCAATATTAAAATAAAAAAGCCACAGACAGTTGATGTGTGTTAACTTAAGGAGATAATTATCATTTTGTGCACAGATAATTTTGTCCCTGTAGTGGCCACTCTTTGAGCTGGATGAAGTTGACTAGCGTGTCACACAGTATGTCTTCCATGAAATGCTCCATCCTGTACTAATCATATTATAGATAATACTAACATGGTTTGAATGTAATTCCTGCAGTTTATACATGTGAAACAGACAGCAGTGTCTAACATACAAATGGACTCTGAATAAACTAATGTAGTCAGATTCCTTAATATACAAAACGTAAAGATGCTGTATTTCAATTATCACAGTCATAGGCCAAAATTGGCATAGAACAGTAGGCTATTATATCCTATTAAACATTAGAAATGCATCAAAAATGTCATATCGTGTAACAACAGTTGAGCCCATTAGAACAGTAGATGTGCTCCATATGGCAGTAATTTAAGATAATTGAAAAAAGCTCACATCACGGGGACAGCTGGCACCATCATCATTGTGGTTTGTACATGATATACAAAGATAATTTTGTAAACAGGAGGGTGCTGTGCAACATTTTGTTTTCTTGGTGTGTGAGATGTACTTTACAGATAGTTGAGCTTCCTTTACGTCATTTAAATGCCTCTGAAAACTAAATGTTGTGTCCTGTTTTTGTCACAATAACTTAAAGTTCTGCAAATAATTCCATGAAGGAGGTCCATGAACGTAAACTTTCAGCATTATGCTTTCAAGGGCTGCAAGTCCGTAACTGTAGTGATGGCCTCTAGTCTAATAGTTGACTTTTATTGTGCAGAAATAACAGTGCCTAATAAAACTTAACAAGAAGGCAGTACATAATTTGGATTAATAATAACAAAACAAAGAAAGAAAAAAGAAATCTGAATGCAGTTGCTTAACTGCTTTGTTATCATGTTAAAGTATGATAATTTATTTGTTGTAAGCATCGCTGTGTTTCTGATCTATGTTGCCATTTCTGACTGAAAACAGAACAATAGCATCTTAGCATAGATTATAGTTCTATCTATTTTGAAGATCAAGGTCTGCTTAAGGTTACAACCAGTGTGTTCTAATTTCACAGAGATTTCCTTGATAGAGGTCCTGTCAGCCTTTCCAATAACCATTTGAAATGTCAGGACCTGCTATATTAGTGCAGAGACTGAAAGGACAAAAAAAAAAAAAATGAGCTTTCATATACTATGTCAAGATGGCCATTTCTTAGAATATTCCCTTTTCTCTGAAATATGGTGATCTTAGAGTTAGTATATATACGTTTGGGAAATGTGGGAGGCTTGGCTTCCAGCTATAAAAAAAAGTTTAAAGAAAAAGGAGAAGAGCAATGTTCAAGATTCGCTATTCTCCTGCATTTTCGATTCTTTGTTTTTTTCATCATATCAGCTGATATTTCAATAGAGAGCCTCTATTTTTCATATCCGTTTAGGTACTTACTCTTGGCACAGTTTATACATCTAGAAATTAATATTTAGTTAACAAACAAATAAATAAATACTGAGTGCAGGAAAATGAATCTGCAACCATAAAGAAATCAAGATCTGAAAAAAGTTTTTCACAATTATACAATTCAGTACTGCTCATAAAATTGTGAAATTTAGCAGAAGACAACTAAAGTCAGTTGTAGTTGATAAGTGGCAAAAATGGGTCTATATTAGTCCATCGAAAGACATCTCCATTGAACACGTCTCCATTGACAAGAAACCATCAAACTTCACTTCCACAATTTATTTTTTTCCCAGGGCAATTAATCAATTGTCCCATAGCACAATGGAACACACAATGCACTAAATCAAGCCCACCAAAGTGGGGAACATTGTCCCCACACATTCCACACCCCCTTGACTATATATACCAACTCCAAGATTGCACTACATTGGGGAAAAGGGCAGATTTGTAGAGCTGACCACTTACTTCCTCACCCTGGGAAAAATTCCATGATTCACAGAAGTGAATTTTGATGGTTTCATGTGATTGAGAGATGTTCAATGGAGATGTCTTTTGACAAACTAATATAGACCCCTGAAGTACATTTAAAGGAATAACAAGGCATGAGGCCAACCATCTTAGCGCCCTTTATCTGCTAACAATGCATTACATCCATCTTATATGCATCATTGAATGGCTTACTGTGGTAATAAAGTGGACTACAACCCTTATCTACAAAATGTCAGGACAAACCCCTGGATTTAATAAACTCCATGTAGGAATAGTGTAATTCCTACAAGGAGTGTACCATGGCTGTGTCTGCAGCTCCCCCTAGGCAGCATGCTTTGCTTATTAGTGAAGGTGCACTACTGAGGGCGAGCCATGTACACGGTTACTGAATCAGTGCTAGGGGGTGTGTTACAGTGATTGCAGATGTGTAACACACACCCCCTGCACTGTGAAAGTGCTGTATGGTACTACAACATTACAGAAAGTCTCCTCAGACACTTATTTATATAGTAATTTATATATTTTCACACAGGGTGTGTGTTACATTGTCTGTAACAAACCCCCTTCATCGGAAAAGTGCCATACAGCACTAAAACATTAAATAAAGTGTCCTAAGACACTTATTAATAATTGGTAGATATATTATACACGGGGGGCTGTTATAGTGTCAGTAACACACCCCTGTACTGTTTGAGTGCCATATGACACAGAAATCAAATATGCAAATGTGAATTGCCCTTTTAAGTTTATTTTGTTTTAATTTTTTTTTATTTTTGCCAAGTTTAAGCATAGCTAAGTTTGTTTGCACAGCACAGCATGTTGCTCAGCAGTGCTTAAACATAATGAAAAGTTATATAGAAATGTATAGCTGAAATCTTCACAAATGAGTTAACTGAATGGTTAGAGTTATGGCTTCATGTGTAGTAGGTGCACAGTTTGAATACCATGACAGACCATTCAGCTGTTACATTGAAAAGCATTCCTATTTATATTTCTATTTTATTATTGCCGTAGTTACTGATATTTGTCAACCAGATTGGTGCAGCTCATCCAGAATCCCAATCTCAGTGGAGATATGAGGTGAAAACCTCCAGTTCAACACAAGTGTCCACTACAGTTCAGTCACACACCAAGGTAATGTAATTAAAGTACATAGGGTGAGGTCATAAGTAAAATATAAACACATAATAAAGTATTAATAATGAGTAATTAATATCAATATATATTTGTGTTATTATGTAAAAGTCTTATTTACCCTTAGCTAAATTTTGCTAAGCACTGCTAAACCAAGCTAAGCAATGCTTAAACAGGACCTGTCTTAGCAATAGTTATCAATGCTCAGCTCCACTTAGGTGGTTTGAACATTGTTAAGTAGTATCATCCTAAGCAGTCCTCAGCTAAGCTAAGTGGATTTGTTCACCACTAAACACTGCTAAGCATTTGCCACTTTAAGCACTGTTTAACTCAGCTTACTGGGTTTGTGCACTGCTGAGCTTTGCTTAGCATTTTTTAAAATGGTCCAGTCCCAGCAAAGGGTGGGAAAATAGCCTTGCTTAAGCTGCACAGGTGGAAATATAGCCAGAATATGTTGGAGTTTGACCCGTCCAGGAACTATGGAAGGAGATGGAGAGGGAGTGGGCTTTCAAGTGCAGCACAGGGGCATGTTGGAGGCCAAGGTCATGGTTGGACTCCTAGTGAAAGGCCATGATGCCAGATTGCTGCAGCGCCAGTATCAGGAGTCTGAATACAAGTCTGAGACCTGGGACCATCTGACACATGAGCTCACCAATGCCACTGGAATCCCCCGTGCTGGTGAGCAGGTGTTTCATCATTATGATGAGCTGAAGTGGAGGAAGGGAATGCTCTTGGTCTAATGGATCCAAGATGCTTGGGATGGGAATGCCCCAGAAGTTTGTAAGTATAGGAACCATTGCTTTATGAAATTCTAGCATGAATATGTGATAGACAAGTATGCAGAATGGTGTGTTTCCCTTCCCACAGCTGCAGAGGAGAGGACTAGCAATGTAGAGGTCCATGCAGGGTGCCTAGTGAGGATGCACCAACAGTGTGGTAAGTACAGACCTATCTTGCAATATATAGTACAATAAATAAGAAAGAGTACATTGTTTACTGCCAGTAGGTATAGTGTGTTCTGAGTGTACTGCAATAAACATGCTCTTATATCCACACTGATATAACTGAGTAATGCCAGGTACTGTGTAATACAGATAAAGGCATCAAACAAGCTAATGTTGGTGAAAGAAAGCTAATACTGTAGTGATAGTGTGTAGGAATGACAGAAGTATATACTGCATTAATACTAAGGATATTGTAATAAAACAAACTCTGACTGAAACTGTGAAGGTAATAAATGACATTCATTCATCATCTACTGGAAGTCCATGATAAGAACCCACAAACAAGGAAAATTAAAAACAAAAGCTAAAATCCCACCTGCTCCCTGAGAGTCATTCCCATCAAGGAATTTCAGTGAAACTTGTGTTCCTGCCTGTCCTGCTCTAATCACCTGAATGTGCCCTACTGGAAGTCCATGATAAGAACCCACAAACAAGGAAAATTGAAAACAAAAACTAAAATCCCATCTGCTCCCTGAGAGTCATTCCCAGCAAGGAATTTCAGTGAAACTTGTGTTCCTGCCTGTCCTGCTCTAACCACCTGAATGTGCCCTACTGGAAGTCCATGATAAGAACCCACAAACAAGGAAAATTAAAAATAAAAACTAAAATCCCATCTGCTCCCTGAGAATCATTCCCAGCAGGGAATTTCAGTGAAAGTATGTGTACTGCTTTAACCATTTTGTAACAATTAAAGGTAGTACATAATTTCTACTAGGTCACAGTGTGCTTCCCTGCCAGGTTAGCCAGCAGCCAAACCCCCCTTTCTCATTTAAATAACCCCTACTCTCCCTATTATATTATACCCCCTATGCTGAACTATGATAGCTCCCTCCTTCCCCTAACCTGCTATCCCCCTCAGGGGACTTTGCTGCAACAAACTGACTGCCCACTAGGTGGCGCTCCTCTACCATCTTGCTGTCTATTACTTTACCCACTCTTTACCATTTCTCCCCTACACAGTTCCTAGACATCTATTTTACTGCTCACTCCCTCACTATTGTCCCATGATTACCTAGCCACATATCACTCTACTATCACCCCATCTCTATCCTTCGTAAGCCTCTTACCTTCTTCTACTGTCTTTCATCTATATATCTACCTTCAACTCTATTTCTCTGTAAGTCTCTTACCTTCTTATAAATCACTGCAAACTTACCTTCAGGCTTTCACACTCTACTGATTGTTTTTCTCACATTCTCCTTCCTTTGGCTCAACCCGCTCCATTCACCCTGCGGGCTCACTCCGCTCCCGTACCCTGCCCCCGAATTCCACCCGCCCCAGCACCTCTGCATTTATTCTTCACATACTCCTCCCACCCATATCAATTAACTTATCATAGTCCTCTCCTTATTACCTCTCCCACTCTTACTCCTCCCACTCCACTATCCTATACCCCTCTCTTCTCTTAGTCTCCTCCTCTCCTCCTGTAAATTAATATAACCTCATCTACTTCTATACCTCTCCTCCTCAATAAGCCAGTTCACTTTCCACTATAATACTCCCTTCAATGCCCCCCATTCTAAACATGCCCTCCCCAATCCTCTATACTGTCTGGGTCCCTTGCTCCCTTCTTGTACTACTAATTCCTCTTTATTATGCTACTTCTTACTCTTCCAAAGCACCCCCATGCCTACCTTCTACTCAATCTATCCCTTACACTCACCTGCAACCACTTTTATGCACTCACTTCTACTCCATATCCTCCTCTCTTATTCCACCTAACCTACTGTACATATTCCATCCCAAACACTTCTCCACCACAACAAACACTTTTACTCTTAAACTACTGCTAGCCCCAAACAGCTTCCTACTATACAAACCCAAAAGGCTAAAAGTTACTTCCTGTAATGTCCTAGCCTTATCTGGAGATATCCATCCCAACCCTGGCCCTTGTCTCCTTACAAACAACTCCTTCCCCCCACCTCCTACTTCTCCCACTACATTTAACCCTTTCCCCCTTCCCCTTCTTCCTCTGCCTTCTCTCTCAACACTCTTAAGTTCTTCACTATCAATGCCCAGAGCCTTAAAAACAAAGTACACCAAGTACAAGCTTGGATTAACCACAACCAACCTGACATCTTAGCCATCTCTGAAACCTGGCTAAAACCCCATATTGCTGACTCTGAAATCTTACCTCCTGGTTTCCATATCCACAGAAGTGACCGATTAAATAAAAAGGTGGAGGCTCTGCTCTAATCTACTCTAACCTTCTTTCCTTAATCCCTCTTCAAATCCCAACTCCACAATTCAAAAATTCTGAACTATCAGCAAGTCTCCTATGATTGAATAAACATAAGAATATCTGCATTATTTCCCTATATATCTCCCCAGGCGACAACATCTCTACCCTTGAAAAGATTCTTTATTGGGCCTCAACTGAAATAAAATATGAAACTTACATTATAGGTGATGTTAATATTGATTGGAATAAAATCAACATGCCTTCTCCCTCCCTATCCATTAACCTCTACAACTTCACCCAAGTAATCCACTCAACCACCCGTCCTAACAAAAATCACCCCCCAGGATCCATCATAGACTGGATCCTAGTCTCCCATCCAAACAAAATAATTCTCTCTGGCACTATCCCAGACACCATTAGTGACCATCTCCCTGCTTTCATTCATCGCTCAGCTAACTCCACACAATATCAACAGCATTACATTCCCACTCGTAATCCTAGCAACTTCAGCCCCGCAACTTTCTCAAACATTTTTAAACAAATTAATTGGCAAATCCTAAATACTCTTCCCCTTGACAATGCTGTAGAGCATTTCAACTCTGTCTTCCTAAATACTCTTAACTCCCTGACCCCTCTAAGAAACAAACGAGTCAAAGCTAATTCTGCTCCTTGGCTGTCCAAAGGAACAAAACAAATTATGCACCACAGGGACAAATCCTGGAAGCTTTACCAGAAAAATAAAATGCCTACTACCTTGCTCCAATACACCCAACTCCACAACCATGTAAAAAAACTAATCACCATGGACAAAAAAAACTACTACAATAAGCTTCAGACCAACAATAATAAGAACCCAAAACAATTCTGGAAATCAGTTAATTCCCTTCTCCATCCAGGGTCCAGGAATAATCCCTGCCCTGACCCAAGTATAACTGACACTGAACTGAGCTCTCATTTCAACTCATTCTTTACAGAATCCATAGCTAACCTAACCAAAACTTTCCCAAACAACAATCCATACAACTCTCTTCTTCAACACCCAACAACCCTAATAACTGTCCCCTTAATTTCCAGCTCAAACCAGTTTCAACCATTATTATAAAAAGGCTCATATCCAAATTAAAACCATGCTCTAATGCCCCTGACAACATACCCTCCTCCTTCCTCAAATGTGCTGCTGATGGTATTGCTCTCCCAGTCAGTATCCTAATTAACAGATCCTTAAAAGAGTCATATGTACCCAAACTCTGGCGTTCAGCCTACATTCTTCCTCTTCACAAAGGAGGCAAAAACACCAATATTTCCAATTTCCACCCCATTGCCCTACTCTCTCCAATATCGAAAATTCTAGAAAAATGTGTCCACCACAAACTTATGCCTTTCTTAACCCAGAATCAACCCCTAACACCCACCAACACGGCTTCCGCCCCGGCCACAGCACCATAACTGCCTTACTATCCTTCCTAGAAACAGTCAATTGAGCCCGAGATTCTGGACTACTAGTATCCACAGTACTGCTAGATCTCTCTAAAGCATTTGACACCATTTCCCATAAACACCTTCTCTTTCATCTCACCAACCTTAATATCTCCCCTAATACTCTAACCTGGTTCTCCAGTTACCTATCAGACAGATCTCGAGCTGTCAGATGGGAAAACTCTACCTCCTCCTTCTTGCCAACACCTACCGGCGTTCCCCAGGGATCCATTTATTTATTTATTTATTTTTGTTGACAGGGCTAGTCTAGCTGGATACATATCCATTTTCAGCAGAGGCCTGGGGAGAAAAGCACCATGTACAAATTCATTAAGGTATTAAAAACTTAGCAAAAAAGACTAGCTACAATTATACAGCATAACAAGTACAGAAGTTAGTATTGTGAACACTGTACAGAGACATTAGAGTAGATATAGCATAATCATATTTTAATTCTACAGAGGGGTTGCAAATACAATCATGCAACAGTTAACATAATTAAGCATCAACATTCATTTGAGAGACAAGAAACTTAAATCCAAAATCACAAAGTAAGGGAAAGAAAAGAAAAGAAAAGAAAAAGAAAAAAATTAAGTAGAGACAAGGCAGGACAAAGAGCAGGTAAAAAAGGGGTTGGTAGTCAAAAGTCAGTGACTCATGCTTTTTAACATCTTAATTAATAATCTTCACACTGTCATCCCTGACACAACAGTTATCCAATACGCTGATGACTCAACTTTAGTCTGTGCCGCCTTTAACCTTCCTGAACTACTGACTAAAACCCAAATAGCATTTTCTACGACTGAAAACTGGATGCACCAAAACCATCTCTCTCTCAACTCAAATAAATCTAAAATACTACTTTTCCCTCCCACCAGGGCTTTCTCTTATGACAAAAATGCTTTCAAAGTCCTAAGCCAAACCAACACTGCTATAGAAGTGGTCCCTTCTGCAAAACTTCTTGGCATTACCATAGATGAACACCTTACATTCAATATCCAAATACAACAAAACATAAAGAAAACCCACCAAAAGTTAGGTATGCTCTACAGGAATAACCCCTTTCTCTCCAACTCTTCTAGGCATACCTTGGCAACTACCTACCTTCTACCTTCTTTACTATATGGAGCCCCTCTTCTAACTAATCTGTCTTCTTCCAACACCTCAAAACATGAAATTTGCTATAATAAGATCTCTAAATTTGCAACTAAATCCAAAACCTCTACTCACCACTGCCTTACCCTACAATCACTCAATTGGCTAGAACTCTCTAACCACCTAGACTATCTTCAACTAACCACCGCTCACAAATTAATATTCTACCCAGATAAATGCCCAACCTTAACAAACATCCTTCCCCCATACATCCCAAACAGATCTCTGAGATCTGAACACCAAAGTTTAATCTCTATCCACAAACCCAAACGTCCTGCTGGCCAGCTTCTACTCTCTTTCTCTCTAGGTAAGAAATGGAACTCTCTCCCTCCTTCACTTAGGACTATACCAAACTCAGAAACCTTCAAGACCCAACTTTTCTCATACCTGTCATCCAAACGGAAATGTTCCTGCTTACACCCTACCTAAATTCAAGCAAATTTCCCCAATGAGCTCTCCATACTCCTTGCTCCACTCTACCCTCAAACTATTATTTCTATTCTCCTAAAATAGACTTAAGCTGACAGTCACTAATTAAGCAATTTCTCTCACTTGACTCCAAGTATGTAAATATTGTAAATATCACAGTATATCTATTGTCTGCACAGCAAGTTTTTTACCTTATTTAACTAAAACATCTGCATGCTAACTGTCCCCCCTTCTAATGTAAAAACACAAGAAACCTCAGATCTTTATATTACAGACAGTTGATTATGCTGTGCTGAATGGAAATACCTGTAAACTGTGTTCTCTATGAGGTACATTTTATGCATTTTGCATTTCCTGACTGTATGAATTTTATACATGTATTTTACTTTTAACATTATGTAACCATTATTGCATTGTATTGCTTATGGAGCTTTTCTCTCCGGGCCTCCACTGAAAATGGGCACGTTCTGGCCCAGTGGACTTCCCCGGTAATCAAACTGAAAATAAAATAAAATAAATAATAAATCTACAGGATATGCAGTACAACTGAAGTCAGAATTTTTAATGTAATAAACCACTGTGTCATGTCACCCTCAATTAAGTTCTTTCCACCAAATGTTGTGTTTATTCTGCCCTGTTGTTGAAGAAATACAATTGTACAAATGCTCCACAGAAAATATGGCTATGACACCATGAAGTGAGTAAAGTTTGGCTGATAAAGAACTGTTATGCTAAAGTGTAGATGTGGAGATGTACAACAAGATACAATGCAATTTGATATATGTTCTCTACTAAGATCTTAACTTTGAATAGTAATGTGTAATGTATTATAGTATGTTTCCCTCAGGATTGTCTTGTGTTAACCTTTGCATTTCAGCTACACATATTCCTTAATGTAGGTACACTGATGCAGGCAATTATGCAACTGTAATAGGTGAAGACTGCAAATATAGTATGTGCAAATGTATATGGGTCAGGTATGCAAACCAGCAGCCCAATATGGCCTGTACAGATCACACATACTCCCAACCACTAGGGGATAAATGTGTACCCCTGCATTCCAAGTATTAATACACAGTTCATCTACTATCTCTGTCATGCATGAATCTCATGCTTGTATGTTCAACTGTCACTGCAATCTTCTGTGACACTCTACTTACCTTATATTACCAGGTCAGGACTTTGTAACCAAGTGAGTTTTAGGCACAAATCTGCCAAGCAGCACATACCAGTGGCCCAGTTGTTCAGTGTGAAAAACATAGATATGTTGTTCATTTTTGCACACAGACCAGGGTTTGAATCCAGGGACTGGTACTAAGATGCATTTATAGTAACAGACAAGTAGTCCTGACTATTTGTAGAAACAGTCATGTAGTGTTAACAGATATTTTCTCAACAGGGCTGATAAGGAAAGAAATGTTTGTATTAGCTGTATGAAGGGTATACTAATAAACTGTGTACAGATGTACTACTGTATGCCTGGTGCATCTGTGAATGTGTTCCAGTAGTCCAACCCTGTGCCTACAAATGACCGCAGGATGGGTATATACACCATGCACTCTTCCCGATACATGGCTCTCAAGTGTCACTCTGTCACAGCTAGTGATCACTGTTGCCAATAACCTTGGACACAGATAAATCCAGCTGAAGTAGCACACTCAAACAACATCAGTGCAGGGTACACCTTGTTAGTCATATATGTAACCTTGACATGTACGAGTCCCTTGTAGTTATGTACCTATAGCTCTCACAGCTTGGCTCATACCATTCCAGGCTGACAGCTAAACAGGTATGTATGTATGTGCTATAGAAGCCATAGGGCACAGGCAGATGTAAAGTATGGGCAGATCTATAGAGTATTGAGCAGTACGGTTGTGAAAAATAAAGCCTATACAGTTGTTAATGGAATGTTTTTCTCTGCCCCCACCCCTTATCAGCATCGCTAATTATTATTTGGGTCTATATTAAATCAGTGAATGCTTAAAATAGTGAACTCTGATTTATCAACCCTTTAAAAACGAAAGCTTGAAATCCCGAAGACACGGAACAGCGATTTTTTTCCCAGGGATAAAAAGCTCTGATCCACAAAACAAAACAAAAAAAAAACCTTCAAAACACTAAATAAAGTGGGGGGCTTCACCCCCACACCCCTCCTACTTAAATATACCAACTCCAAGATCGCACCACAGTGGAGGAAATGGCCAAGTCCCAAAAATGGCCCAGCAATTTCTTTCCCTGGGAAACAAATCGCTGTTCCATGTCTTCGGTATTTCAAGCTTTCACTTTTAGAGGGTCAATAAATTAGCATTTGCTATTTTAAGCATTAGCTGATTTAATATAGACCCTATTATTCATATACTACAGTTATGTTCTCAAAACCTAATAATGGGACTTGTGTTGTATTATTGTTCATATATTTCAGTGGTTGCATACTAACATACCATTTTGAAATTCCACTGTTGGCCTGTTGCCATAACTGTTACTGGCATGCTGTTACAATAATGACTGCTATTCCTTTTATGCATGTGTTCCATTTGCTATGCAATTCTGTTGTTCTGGGTTAATTGGAACACACATGCATGCTGTCATAACTAACGTTGAAATGTTTTGTTCATGGCTAACCAACACATTTGGGTAGACCGATCCCAGATGATCTGCCTGTCCCATCTCATCTGGCCATGGCACACAGTCCCAGCACATCTGGGATTCAACCTGGAGTTGCCTCCTCCACTAGTCCTGCACCACCTTTGGGTGGAACCACCTCAGAGGATGGGGCCCATCCCACCCTGGGCACGGACACGGAGAGGATCCTGTCACACATATTCAGTTCTCAGGGATGGTGCACAGCGTCATCCAGTGGGATGACCGCCTGCGCCAGATAGAGGGCAGACTGGCACACCTCAAGGGGCAGCCTGGCTCTGGCACCCATCTCTCAACACAGCCACTTTCCATGCTGTGAAAGGGTAGTGGTGACTGCCCATTGGGTGGAGACCTCAGTCCCACTGTTTCCATCTGGAGCACTTGGTCCTCTGATTCCCAACCACCCTCCCTATCCTAGGTGTTTACCCTCCTCATGTGTCATACTTCACCCCTGTCTGCTGTGTTGTCTGTCTGCAAATGCAACCTCTCCTAGCCAACTTAGCTCCCCAAAAATACCTACAACCCTTCTGCAACATCCCACTCTCACCTTAAAAAAAAAAAAAAGAAAAAGAGCATCTGTCCCCCCAAAAAATTTTGTCACATACATAGCTCTCCATTTTGCCCCATGTTACACTGCCATGAATCAATCATCCCATTAATTAATCAACAAACTTATGTCGCCCACACCCCTTTCTGTGGGGTGTGAGGCTACAAATTTCAAATTGTCCACATAATGCACAGCCGTGAGGCTACAAATTCCAAATTGTCCACATCATGCAGAACTGTTGCTGCACAAGAAATGAAGAGATATGGTCCTTTCCTACATCTGTCCTGCACATCCCTAGCTGCTTTTCAAATTGTTTTTACCCCTGCTTCCCCCCATTTCACTACTTACCTATCACCCCTTTTTTCTTTTCTTTTTTTGGAAATAGCATGGGTTTAAGTGGGAATAAGCACTGTTTAGCATTGCATCTCGCAAACCCGGGCAAACCCACTTAAAACTGCTTTAAACTGCTTTAATCACCCTATCTGATTTACACACTGTTCTGCCCAGCAACAAAATAACCAGCCCTAGCATGTGTCAAACCCAGGACTCTCTGCACTATAGTCAGAGCAATGCACCACTAGACCAACTCAGCTCTGGAAAACTTTTTTTTTTAATATATCGTGCAGTACAGTCGTATTGAACCCAGGTCCTTCTGAACTTTAGTTAGAATAATGCACCACTATGACAACAGACCTCTGAGGGATAAAGGCTTTTTTTCTAAATATATCATGCAGTGCAGTCATGTAACATTAGGAAAAAAGACACCACTGCCAAGTATTGGACCCAGGACCTTCTGAAGGATAGTCAGAGCAATGCACCACTAGGACAACTCAGCTCTGGGGAATTACGTTTTTTTTTCTAAATATATCATACAGTATAGTCATGTAACATTAGAGAAGAAAGACACTACTGTCAAGTATTGAGCCCAGGACCTTCTGAACTATAGCCAGAGCAACAGACCACTAGGACAACTCACCTCTGAGAATGTAAGGCTTTTTTTCTAAATATATCTTGCAGTACAGTCATGTAACATTAGGGAAAAATATATCCTTGCCAGGTATTGGCCCCAGGACCCTCTGAACTACAGTTCACTGCAATACAGCAATAGACCAACTCAAGTCTGGGGAATTACTGGTGTTGTTACCAAGATATCCTGAGTACCACTGACACTAATTCTGCATATAATGTGATAAATGACAGTGTACATGGGCCTGTAATATAGACGCTGAACTAGTACACAGCCAAAAACATGTTGATGGATTGATGGGAGGCCCACCATATCAGGTATAGCTGACAGCTGAACAAACTGTTGCAGAATGTCCACAGTCGTGTCACCTACATATAGCATGGTTTTCTTCAAAGCTATTATGTGTGCTGATGTAATGGCAAGGCAGTGTAGATGGATTTCACAAAAGCATGATAGACAGGTCAGTGTCACACATCATAGCCATCCAAACAGACATGTTCATGCCAACCTTGTGTAACACACTGCATGCATCCACATATGTCTTGCAAATACACCTCCCACAATAATTACTCTGTAGCTCTATCTGTAGCATTTGCAGCATGTCTGACATCTGGACACCCATAGTTTAGGCCCACAGTCCAGTCTGTTACATGACAACTACATGCTCAGCAATACAACCTACAAATAACCGAGCCCTGCAATGTCCAGCAGACCTGCTTTCTGCTACTACAGTCAGTGCCAACCACAGTAGTATGTCAAAGGCCTGGAGGGTGGGACACATTTCACAAATATCAATATGTGTCCTAAACCTGCTCTACCACTGTCTGGATGGTGCTACTACTTAACATATGTACCAGAGGCACATGCCTCACCTGGACTGTAATATATACCCTCACCCTGGCCATGCTGTGACACAACAGCCAACACTACTCCCTCACTGACATTTAAAGCTTGCTGTCCCCCAATGTCTTCACAATCCCCAGTATGACTCCTGCCCAGAATGCAGCAGCTGCGGCCTGCCACACATACAGCTGTATGTTCGGCTAACTGCTACAGACCTACCATAACTCCCAAACACCTAGAACAGGGCATCCACACAACAACCATGCATAAAGGATTGGAGGGTGTTCAGGTGACAGGGACATGTATCACAGTCACCCCTTACAAACATACACAGTTGATACACCAGCATCAACTGCAGCAGCATGCGGATTCAGATAAAAAGGATGTATGACAGTCACATCTGCCTGTCTCCTTACTGACCCCAACACACATTGTTAAACAGTAACCTGCCGCAGAATCACAAACTTAACAATGGCCAAATATAGCATGCAAAACTGAGGACATAACACATCAGTCCAAACAGTGAACAGTATTTCTACATACCCTCTCTGATGCTGTAGCCCCCACACCTCGGTAATGTCCTCCTCACAGGCCAGGAAAAGGGCCAAGGCCTACATGAAGGCCTTAATTTTAGGACTGTGTTCCCATGGCATTGGCTAATGGCAATGCAACCCAGCTGCTATGGATGCAATTATCTAGTGGAGTCACAGATTGGTGCACAGGAAATCACCTGTTCATGAGCATTACCTACAAAAGGTAAGCTGCTGACTACATTAAAACAGGTCTGACATTTTCTTCATGATGACAGACTGTGATTCTGTAGAAGATTACAACTGGATTTCTTCTCACAAAGAAGTACAGCAATATACCAGGTATGTCAGATAATTAAGCATGCAATGGAATGCCAATGGGGGGATGCAGTCATGGGAAATACAGATGTACACAGTAGATGTCAACCACATTTCTTGGGCTGACATGTTGCTGTTAGTCTGTTGTCCAGCACCTATGGCCATCCCTTATGACTCTGTCTGCAGTGACATAGATCACAGCTCTGGCCCCTGACTCACCCCAGCAATGGTCAGCTCACATATGACTGTTACTGAATTGTCTGTCTGTTGTACAATACTGACAGTAAGTACTGGTGGATACAGCTGGCATATCATATCATGTACTGTCAGTGAGCCACTATCAGTCTGTGAATGTCATACAGGCTTACTTCAAAGATTGTCCAGGCGTCCCTGACAGTTCCTGATGTACTCTGGCTAGGTCACTGTGTACTCCACACCTATATCTCATTGCCTGACACCTATGGCTAGCATACCTGGGGACCCCCTACAGCATGACAACAGATTATAGCCACTGGTAGTGGGGGGTACTGGCTCTGCCTCAGCAGCAATGCATACATATTGAGCATACAATGTAATGGAATGAATACAATACCAGATATTAATGTACCATACTGTGTTCCCAGGGGTCTAGCATGTCACAGACACATTCCCCAAACTCTGTGGATAATGATCATGTATTGTCTAACCTGTGTCCAGAAACCCACAGTTCTCTAGCAGGGGGTCTATATCTTCAGGCATGTGTACACATTCCGCATACATCTGGGTACTGAAGCTGTCAGATACCTATGAGGAGGGCATCCTACACCACATATGCACTGCTCTCAGTTATTTTGTAGCACAGCCATTGCTGGAATGTCCACATGCATGTGTACTACCACTCATCTATATGTCGGATGTAGGCTGGATGACATGGTACTGTAACGTTGCTCATAGGCAACACCCAACAGTCTATGGCACTGTTGGCTGTGGACACATAATAACACAGTCTGTGACAGCACTCAGTCCATATGTGGTATTCCTGATACCATATGAGGTTACTAGGCTATGGGCCCTGAGCAGCCATATGCCTAGGTGAGATGTTAGCCCATGTGTATGTGAGGCAGCACCTGATGCCACAGTCCAGCAGGGACACAGGTGGTATCCCAAGGGTGTATATGCAGCTAACCATCCAATTATCCAGGTTACCCCCTACAAAGGTGTAAATGGCTATCCTGCCTGATGTAGACAGGGTGCCCATTCCACCGTATGATGATTGTGTGGGACACACATCTGAGCTGCCAACATGCCCAGTTTGTGTGACATACCATGTTTTGTGTGTGTGTGTGTGTGTGTGTGTGTGTGTGTGTGTGTGTGTGTGTGTGTGTGTGTGTGTGTTTGTGTGTTAACAGAGTAGAGTATGACTTCCACTTGTGCAGCAGTCCAGCAACGTGGAGTCCACGATTGCCTGGCATGCCACCCTAAGGTCACACCTGAGGAGTATGTATGAAACCGGGAAGATGGTTTCCCTTATAGCCTATCAGTGTATGGCAGATGGTTGATGCCCTGGTATCCCCTGATGGGGAATGTATGTGATGTCCCCAGCTTCTGCATGTGCTGTGTGATGTGAATGCCATACAGTGAATTAGATACAATAATGGGCCTCATTTGGGGGAATACGGGGATATGCATACCCCATGTCCCATGATGACATACCTTTATGTATGACATGGGCCATGTAGAAGGCATACCTTACAATGGGAGCAACATTGTGCTGAAATGTCATGTTGCCAAAAGACCTTTGCCCAAAGCTCCCTTACGACTGATTGTGTGCCTAGGATGTTAGTATTGTGATACTATGCAGGGATGTCACTCACCCCAAAGGAGTTGACACTGGGGTTGGGAGGGTGGCCTAATGGTTAAGGTGTTTGCCTTACAAACACATGGTGCAGGGTTTTAGTCTCACAAGGGATAATCGGCTAGGCTTAAAATGGCTCACAAGTGCAGTTAGCTTAGTACTAATATATGAACCTATGAACCTATGTCCTGCTATGCGGCCTCAGGCCATGTGTCTGGCAACAGTCATGTATCTGTGTGAGACCTTCCTAGGCAGATGTCAACATCAGTAGGGCATCCAGTGACAGCACACACCATGCAGTCATCCGCAGACATGATCGGGCAGGCTAATGGCTGTTACATGCATCTCAGGAGTATACATCATACATAACAGAGGCCCAAACACAGAAAACCAGGTTATACATGTAGTTATGGGTCAACTGCTTGAGGTGGATTCTCCTATTTGGAATAGGTGGGTCATGTCAGCACACTGGTGTGCTACCCATATGGTAACATATGTGTGATGCATACATGGAGGTGTTATGTCTATAATGGCCATGGGGGTTATACTGTCACAGAGTTTATCCAGGTCAAGGTAGGCAGTTTGCACTGTCATCCCCTGTCCATGGCTTTGGTGACTGTGTCATACAGGTCAACCGAGTGTAACAGACATGAAACCTTGCTTGATAAAGACTAAGTGTGAGTGATGGACTGTGTGCAGGTCGCCACTGTGCTTGTTACTGGGGTTCTCTAGAAACTGTGTTATGGCCTTGCAGAACAGCCTAGTTAGGCTACTGGGTCTATCATGTTACTGAGTGCGGGATGCAACACCTTACTCTAAAGAGGTGACGGTGGTCATCCAATAAACAGCTAGGACAAAGGCGGTACTCAGTTCTCCTTTGAATATGGTTCCTTATGGTGTTTTAGGGTTATGCTTGGGGTCATGTAGGATGCATCCTGTGATGTGATTGGCTCCCATGGCAGATGTATAACATGACATTCACATGGCAGTGGTGACCTGTTCCCTACATACAGGAGATGGGGGAGGTACTGTGGCTATCCTGATGTATACCATGACATTCACATGGCAGTGGGGACCTGCTCCCTACATATAGGAGATGGGGGAGGTACTGTGGCTATCCTGATGTATTGATGGGGAAGGCAGGGGATGAGGCCTGCACCAACTCTGTCAGGCATCCAGTATGGTATAGTAACAGCACTGGTATAGCTGGTGTCCTTGAGCACCCCATGTAAGCAGCTGCAGGTGCTTCCTGTGCTGTTGTACACATATGTGCAGTAGGGAAGATGATTGTCTGTAGTGGATGTAGACAATATAAGCTGTGTGTTTGTTGTGCAAGTTTGCAGAACTGATCCCATTCTCATGTACATGCAATAGAGACACTGCTCCAGTCTGGGCACCTGTCCCTCCATTGTCTCGGACAGCAGTATGTCATCCTTGTTATGGATAGTATGAATTGCAAATGTCCACCAGACAGGTGTACATATCCTAGCAAATGATGATGTAGGCCTGTCCTGTATATCAGACTACATGCATCTAAACAAATGCACATATAGCACTTGTGTGTATGTGTGGATATCGGTGCCAGTCCTTAATGAGTGGTTGGGGGCTGTGAGGCGATGTATATCCCCCCAGAGGATGTATTCCATATTGGACGTGTATGTATGGCTGACCCTAGCTAAATGGGTTTTGTGGGAGATGGTGACTGCAAATGTGACCCCATGATGGTTGCTTTGCCATGGAGGATGACACTGTAGGTATGCTGTAGTGGTACCCTGTGTTGTGTAATGTCAACTGCAATGCACCTTCACTTCATGTTGGGGTAGCCCCTGGCCACACAAAGGTGTTTGTACGTCCAGTGTTGATGGCACTCTGGCCATTTGTGTGCTGGCATGGGTACGTCTGACAACGTATGTTAGGGTCATTCAACTGACCCAGGATCAGGGTACAGACCCTACTCCTAATATGCTTGATGAGGTCCATATAGACTGAATGGGCTTCCTGGTCACAAGTGTTGGCCAGTAGCTAGCTGTGATTTGAATAGGTATGTGCTGGTAAAGGTGCACTGCCCCTGCAGTGTCTCCTGTGCATCTTACTGCTTGTATAGTGTGGAGGTGTGTATGTGTCACATATATACAGACACCCCATGTCCCATGGCCTTACTGGCTACACTTTGGCATCTGAATGTATGATGGGATGGTTGACCAGGTGCTCTCTGAAGCTTTGAACCTTGGTCTGTGTGACTAAACAGATGTCTGCAATAGCCAGGGTTAGGACTACTTGCAATGAGGACAAAGTCATGTGTACACCTCTAGCATTTAGTAGCATGACTGTCAATGTGTACTGTACTGACACATGTATGTTGGTAGGGATAACTTCACTAATTTTAATAATGGAGTCACTGCGGTTCTGCCTATAACTAGTGGGAGACCCATGAATACCAGTGGAGACAGATGGAGGCCATCTCTTACAGAGCATCATGGTCTGTTTACCATATTATCCCAGACACCCAGGTATTAGAACCCCTGGAATATCACAGGATAAATGTGCATATGTTAAGGGCAATCATTCCCTAATTGTATTATGGCATCGGTCTGGGCAGCTTTGTGCTGGTTTAGCCCTCGCTGCGCTCGGGCTCACTCCACACCCCACCCTGCCCCCTTATCCCACCCGCCCCTAGTACTCCCACATTTATAGACACCTAACCACACCCCCATACCTATTCTACCCATACATAGCCACTTCCCCATCATCTCCCTCCGCCTACCAACTTAAACATTTACATCCATCTAAGGTAATTTACCATCACCCCAAGACAATGAATTGTACTCCTCCCACTATTTTAAAGCCAAGACTCAAAACTATACCTTTCATTTTACCGCTCTTAATTACACTATACTTGCTAACTAGATATGAAGTTCAGCATTACTCAGGATTCCACTACCCCGAAAACAAAACCAGTACCCCCTTAACTTCACTAGGTACTGAATATACCACCCTCTATCTGGCCTCAAATATTACTAAGCCTACTTACCAGTATCTTAACAGAACTAACCAAAAGCACCCTAAATCCAAATATGGTCTAAAACTACTATTTAAACTCATGAAACTATTAGAGTACCTAAGAAAAATATAACTAAAGACGGTGACATCCATCCCAACCCACGCCCATCATCAACCCCAAACTCTGAAACCCCATCATCTTTTCCCAGGTCATCTACCTCCCTCCTATTTCATCACCTAAACATAAGAGGCCTAAACAATAAGGTACACAACCTACATGCCCTCTTAGCTACTCACCTTCCTGACATAATATGTCTAACAGAAACCTGGCTTAAACCTTCAACTAAAGATAATGAGATCCTTCTACCTGGTTATAAAATATTTAGGGCTGATCATACTAAGATAAAGGGAGGTGGGATTGCCGTATTTTACAAAAACACACTCAATGTCATACTAAACCCTGCTCAACCACCCAAGACCTCCAATGCTGAAATACTGTCTCTAAAACTACAACTCAACAACCAAAAAAGCTTAAATCTAATTGGGATCTACATCCCCCCTGGGAATAACTCTGACACACTGGAGAATACTCTAAGTTGGTTAGCTAACAACTGCCCTCAAGAAACTATAGTGTTGGGTGATGTCAATATTCATTGAAACCTATGCCTATCGGATTCCAACCCCATTCATATAAACCTCCATGGATTCTCTCAGACTATATCCTCATCCACCAGAATAGGTAATTCCAACCAAAAAGAGAGTATCCTTGATTGGATACTCATTAATACGCATCCCCACATGTACACATCTGGGACCATTCCCAATGACCTCAGTGATCACCTCATCACATACATTAAAAAAGACAAAAGAAAAATCTCTAAACTGCCCATTTACAGGTCAGTCAGGAATAAGAAAATGTTCGACCTCACAAAATTTCAAATGGAACTTAAATCTTGTAATTGGTCAATGCTAAAGTATCTTCCCCTAGATGATGCTGTAACAAATTTTAACTCCACATTCCTAAGCATACTAGATTCTCATGCTCCAAAAAGATCAATCAGAATTAAAGCACAAATAGCACCCTGGCTAACAAAAGACTCCATATCAAAAATTAAACTCAGAAACAAAGCAAGGGACAAATGGCGTGCAACAAAGTCACCCCTAGACCGCATTAAATTCCAACAGCTAAGGAATGAGACTAAAAAGGCCATTACAAATGTTAAAAAAGATTACTACTGCCAACTGCAATATAAGCATCAAAACAATCCTCAAAAGTTCTGGGTGGGCTTAAATAATCTTCTTCAACCAAGTAAATCCAACACTCCAACCCCAGGAACATTAAGTGATAAAAGCCCAGTAGAAGTAGCAAATACTTTTAATACTTACTTTACAGAGACTATTCAATCCTTAGCCAACCAGCCATCGGCTACCAGGACCTCAATAACAGATCCCATATCTAAGTCACTCATCTCCCTTAACCTCTAACCTGTCTCCACTTCCCTCATCCGATCCTTATTGAAAAAGCTAAAGCCAACTACCCTTTCTGCAGATCTTCTCCCAAATGAATATCTGCAAAAAGCCGCAGATGTCATAGCATATCCCATCTCAATCCTAATTAATCGGACCATAACCGAGTCCACAATCCCCTCAATATGGAAAATATCCTATGTTATACCACTCCATAAAGGGAGCTCATCCACAGAACTTTCAAACTACAGGCCAATAGTCATATTGTCACCACTTGCCAAAATCATGGAAAAATGTGTACAAAAACAACTTCTACACTATCTTACCCAGAATAATCTACTAGCCAACTCACAACACGGATTCAGACCCCACCATAGCACAGCCACTGCCCTCCTCTCTTTTACCGACACTATTAACCATAACCGGAATGACAAAAGAATATCCTCGGCTCTCTTTTTGGACCTATCTAAAGCCTTCGATATGGTTGACTACCAGCTACTACTCCACACTCTGAAAACCCTGAACTTAGACAACCAAGCCATAAACTGGTTTCATGCCTACCTGTCTGATAGGCAACAAGCAGTACTCTGGCAGAATAAGCTCTCGCGCCTATTACCTAATACCATAGGGGTTCCTCAAGGCTCTATATTAGGACCTCTTCTCTTTTCAGTCTTTATCAATGACCTCTATACAGTCATCCCTGAGGCCTCTTGTATTCAATATGCAGATGACTCTACACTAGTATGTTCTGATACTTCCCCAGTTAATCTACTATCTACAACAGTAGATACTACAGTAGAAAATTGGCTATCAGGGCGTCATTTGATCTTGAACCCAAACAAAACCAAACTACTACTCTTCCATCCAACCCATAAACCCTCTCCCATATCCTTTACCATACAATCCAACAATGGGACTATCATCTCCCCAGACTCATATACTAAACTATTAGGAGTTACCATAGACAATAAACTTAGATTCGACATGCACATTAACCATACCATCAAAACAGTAAACAAGAAACTCGGGTCATTGTACAGGATTAAAACTTTCCTAACTCCAATTGCCAAAGTGGCCATTTCCCGCTCACATCTTCTCTCTACCCTTCTCTACACCTCTCCCGTGCTTACTAACCTTAACAAATCCGACCTAAACAAACTCACATCTTGCTATAATCATATTGCCAGATTTGCAACTGGTATGCCCTATAGAACTCACCACTGCACTAACCTAAAAAACCTAGGCTGGATAGAACTACCTAACCTTCTCCAGATGAACCAAATCATAGAAGCTTTTAAAATTCTCAAACAACCTGATAACACTCCTGCACTGAAAAATGTAATTCTTCCTTATTCCAATCTAAGCTGTCTTCGCTCATCAAATAGGCAACTTGTCCAAACAATCAAATCCTATAACTCAGGGGGTGACTCTTTGTTTGCCAATGCCATTGGAAAAATATGGAACTCCCTCCCCTGTAACCTCACTCTTACTACCTCCCTGGACCAATTCACAACGTAACTAAAACTCCATTTTAAGTCACATTGGCTTTGCCAATGCTCTAACCCAGATTAGCTCTCCTCACTTAACCTAGATCTCTTTTCTCCCCATACTTATCCTAGCTTAACAACTTAACTTTTATCTTCAAAGGATCGAACACAATTTTTTCCTTGTCCAATCTCTGACCATATCTGTAACCCTTAAACCTCTGTTAAAAATACAACCTAGGGTAGGAACCTATAACCTTAAACCAGAACATTGTAAAGTATTCAAGCTCAAAGGCTGCTATTGTCCTTTAACCTAACATGCTTTATAAAATTTGTATAGGAACTGTTGTATTTTTTGTGATAGCTATTGCTAGACTGTTTTTGTTACAATATATACTGTATATCTTTCTCCTTAATTGCACTACTAAATGTAATAATATGTAATATTGTAACATGTATGTAACCTTCTGTCATTGTGGAGCTTTTCTCCCCGGGCCTCCGCTGAAAATGGACATGTAACCAGTCGGACGATCCCAGTCAACAAATGTAAAATAAATAAATAAAAATAATGCAGCGTAAGGCTAGGGACATACCTGGCTGTGATACATAACCAGTGTACTCAGTCATGTCACAGTGCATATAGTCCAGGGACATGTCAGGTCAGGCACACCAACATGTACTGTGACAGACCCATGACAGTACATGTTGGTGAGAGACAGCACTGTGTATGCACAATGGTGGAGTTTTCCATGTGACACACAAGTAACTGTGACCATCCACATACACAGCCAGGTCAGAGGCACACCAGTGTGTCTCCACAGGAGTCCCCTATGTGTAACATATTTGACATGGGCTGATGCCTGCATAGCTGTGGGACACAGGTGTGTGTCCATGTGGGGTATGTGCTGTGTATGGCTGTGGCATTCATGTGTGGCTCTGCCTCAGAAATCCACTTTCTCTGTGGATGTGCATATTGAGGACCACTGCAGATGTTTGTGTGAGTTGTGTAGGTGTGGCTGGTGTGTGAGGTGTCCTGATTGTGTTGACAACCTGTTTTGGGACAGATATGTGGCAAAAACAGGGACAGAGCATGGACTGCAGGTTACTACTGTCATTACATTTCTCACACAGTGTGTTCCTTGCTGGTGTTTGTAGATGGCTGTCCATTCGTGCACATGAGGCAGGTGGTACACAGTGCCAAGACACCCCACCCATATCAACCACACTGGCTGGGGAAACTGTAGGACATTGTCAGCCATATAGTCCTGAATCTGAGGGAGGAAGGCCAGGGAGACCTGAGTGGTGGGCCTACAGACCACATGATTGTGAATACAGTAGGAGGCTGACAACACAGCAGAACATGTAGACAAGCTATAAACAGACAGTAATAGGTGCAACAGGTACATGCATTGCAACACCTCATAGCACATGCAGCAAGTAGCATGAAACATCAGGATCAGGGGAAGCAACCCATGCTGTATTGCCACTGTGTTGCCGATACCCACAGACATACTGTGCTGATAGATGACAGGGTTATGATGAGGGGGTGAGTGGTGGATAGTGCTGGCAAAAGTGGATGTGCAGGGTCTGTACATAATGGTGAGCAATGTATGCAGTCCTGTAATGTGTTCCCCTGTTCATGTCTGTCAGGTGGGATGTACAGACATCACACCCCACCCTTGTCAGAAGCTGAGACCATTACATTTCATGATCCCCTGAGACTCCATCAACAGGTTCTGTTGTCAAGGTTTTGCCACAACCAGCAACAATGCACTGCACTGTGGGCAGACATGGTAGCAACAGTGAATGATGTGGGCCACCAGAAAAGGAGCTGTGTACAGGTCCAACAACGTGCTACTGATATCATACAATATGCATGGCAAAGGGTTGCAGCTCGGGCCAAGGACCATGCTGGCAAACGAGGTGGGCCTGCTACACAACTACCACTATCAGCCACAGAGGAGTTCCTGGTACACCTGGGCTGAACCACACCAACTCACAGGAAATCATCACTACATATGTCGTGGAAGTGGGTGGCACAGATTCCACAGCTGAGGAGTATCCAGGTAAGCCTCCAGTGGTCATCACATTAATACTGTAGCATTCATGGAGGCAGCCTCTGCATACCTATATGCATATGTGAGGTCAATCAGCATTTGTGGTTGGGGATTTGTAATGCACACATGTGCACACATGTGAATGTCAGCAATTTGGGTAGTATCACAGCTTGTACTCTACATGTTGATAAATGCACATATTATCCTGTACCGATGCCATAAGTGTGTGTCCTGACAATATCTCTCCCCCACAAATCCATAGGTACCTCTGGTGTGACTGGGGAACATCAACCTGTAGTCAGTGAGTGTGGAACTGTCATGTAATGGCTCAAATATACCGTAGGCATGTTAAAGGCTGACAGTTTGCCATGCACATGACTGTTAAGCATATCCATGTTCCAATACATGCATGTTCACTTGTGGTGGGGTTCACTGCAGTGCATCACATTGGTAATCACACGAGCAGATCTGTATGAGCTGTAACATATTAGCATGTAGGTTTGTATAGGTGTAGCCAGTCTGCTATACAGGAGTGCATTACTATTGTGTAAACTGTGTGTTAGGTGAAGGTCCACCCCATACCCTGACTTGTCACGTATCTCAAAGGTGTATAGTACTACCAGCAATAACTGCACTTAGCTTCACTGCATGTTGTTCAGAGCATGTCCAGAGTGTGTCTGCTGTGGTCTGATTGTGCGTTGTTCATGCCATCAATCAGAAGGTGTGATGAGTATAATGCCTTTGTGGCACCGTGTGTGTGTGTGTGTGTGTGTGTGTGTGTGTGTGTGTGTGTGTGTGTGTGTATGTGTGTGTGTATGTGTATCAGCAAATGTTATAGTGCAGGTATTCATGTAGTCATGTTGTCTTCCCGTCACATGTGTCCATCTGAGTTGGAATTATATTTTTGGTGTGTTTCCCCTAGAATCTGTCCCTTTCTAGCAAATAGGTGAGGATTGGAGTCATTACATAATGACACACATTTGAGTTTAAGACTTCACATCCTTTGGTAAATTAATGCTAATCGACTTTCTAAGTTTGTAAGAGCAATATTTAAAATCTGTCCCTATTGGTCCCCCCATCATTTTAGGCTTTGTCCAGATTTTTTGCCCTAAGAGGTTGAGAGGTATGGTTGAAGTGTGTCCCCCTCACAACTTGATGTCAGTGTGTCATCAGACTTTGATGATTATGGTGGCCATTGTGAGGCACCACAGCTGGGGTAGGTGGGGGCTAGATCTGTCCCATTGGTTGACATCACACTTCCAGCCCCAATGTCCCCACACACGGTCAGTATGGCCACACATACCCAGTCCTCAGCAGCCATAGATATTGGACAGTCAGAGGGTGGTGGCATCGAACAGGGTCAACATTGGCCATAACCAGAGAGCTGGTGAGGTCCCACCCAGGCAGATTGACAGGGGTGCTCAAAGGAGGACTGCTGCCCATCCAGCACCTGTCAGAGGTGTCACAGCATGTGTCACATGATGCAGGTTTTGTCCATCATTGAGGCACAGGCACATTGTGAACAGTACACCAGACAGATGCTCAGGGCCATGGATGGCACACTACCTGGCATGCATGACACCCTCCACAGCACTGGTGATGCCTTACATCATTTCGTTGATGTAGTGGATAGATGGTGGGATGAGACATTGTCAGTCCTTAACCATGCAATGTCTGTGCTTGAACATGTGATGGGAGTAGGACATTGGATACATGGACGTATGTCAGCAACAACATCAGCTGATAGCCCACATGGCCATGCACAGCCACTCTCCTGTAGTGGCAGTACCACCAGCACTACTGACAGCAGGCTACTGTCCACACCACAATGTAGCAGGACATGGGCACATAGTCCTGGGTGGTCCCATGAGAGACACAGGCCTAGTAGACACCAGTCATCATCTGGAAGTAGTACCCCATCTGTCTTTGGGCATGGTGTTGCTAAGTACCACACCAGGCAGAAATAGTTCCCATGTTCATGGCCAGAGACTGTGAACTGTACATTCTGCCATGTATGGTCTATGGTTGTCCAACATACCCTCGTTTAGGGCTACAACATGGCTTGACTGTGTGCATGCAAATACTCACACATGACTGTCACATGCTGGTCAACAACAGATGCACACAGCTCCTCTCCATGGCCCAACTGAACAGCACCCCTCTAGGCACACACACATGATGTCAACTGTATGGCACAGCCTAGGCCTTTGCTAACCCCACACCTCACCCTGTGCATTTGATAATACCTGTACCACATCCCTGTTATCCATACCATCGATGCAGGGACATGCTAATATGTGTCTGATGCACAGGGTGAATATAGTAGAGGTAATGGCAGTGTGTAATGTAGTAGTGTTATGGCCTGTAAGGTGCTGTCTGCTGACAATTGTCATGCGTACACATCAAAGTGTATGTACCTTTGTGTCATGATGCTTTATTGCTGTTAGTACTGCTGACTGACTGTTGTTTCATAGACCTCATTCTGTTTCCATTCCAGGTGTCAGTGTGTCTAACTCGTGGTGGGTTGCTGCCATTAATGGAACTGAGGATGGTGGATTGGCAACACAGAGGCCTTTTCATCAATGAGGTATGGCTGTATGTGTCCATGTTTACCTAGGTGTGTATGCTTGGAACAGTGTGTGAGGGACAATGGGGGCAGACAGTGTACCTTGCATGCATACCCCTTGGCACAGCATACTACTCTTGCTACATGTCACCTGGGAGTTCAATAGAATCACAAGTTCATAGGTACAGAGGAGGTTACTCCAGTACTGGCCCTGGGTCCCTTACAAGCCTATCCAGTACTCTATCCCCAACAGATTCATATATCAGCATCTGTTGCCACTGTCATTGCTTGACACATTTTGGATCCCTGGGACAGATTTGTTTTTGACATTCACTCAATGTTAATGTAGTTATTCAGGGTCTGGATGCTACTCTGTTTGACATTTTTGGGGCGTGTATTCCTGACATAGGGCAGCCTCTGGGAGACAAACCTGTCTCTCCAGCTGTTTTTTTTTTTTTTTTGCTGTGTCATATGTGATTCAAGCCTGTCATGCCGGTAATGTGCACAGAGTTATACTGACATATATGGGGTAGCTGTTGAAGAGCTGAGCACAATATTGCCATCTAGGCATGCCACAGCCCACCTATGGACAACCTGTCCAATACCAAGTGGAGCAGTACTGATTCAAGGCTGTCTGCATGGCACAGGTGTTGAAGGCCATGGATAACTAACATTTGTGGGTGTTAACATAGCCTTTCCATTTGGTGCAGATGTCTGAATAAGTGCATACCAGACCAGCCATGTTGCTAATGCATTGTTGTACTGACTGAGGACTATACAGAGGTAATGTCCACCTTTTTTCTGGATGCAGTGCCTTTACCTATAGGGTGAACCATGTCCAAGCCTTTTCTGACCACTGTCACTACTTCATGGGTGAATGCAACCGTGTTATCAACCTGAGTAGCCAGGTCTGTCAACACAGTTTGTATGTGTATGGGGTTGTTGTTGATGTGGGAAATAGTGGGTCTATGTCCTCAACATATGGAACAATGCTACTGTTTTCTGCATTCAGCTTGAGGCCAGGACCTGGCCACCATTCCATACCCACTGTATGACCTCACTGTAGTGTGTTAACATCGGTGTGTGGGTCAATGACAGACAGCACACTACTCACAGTTGCCACAGCTTTAGGCGGTACCTACATATGTGGGAGCTGACAGTTTGCATTCATACCTTCATACATGTGGGTCATAGTGGGTGGAAGCTACTCACAGGGCATACACATGTCGACATATTGCACGCACATAAGCAACACAGGTAGGGTTACCACCTTATCAAATGTGGAATGTGGGACACATCTTGTAGCATTTTGACACTTGGCAGGACATACTAAAACCCACAGCAAGTGCACCAGACAGGACTTCCCTTTGTTTGCCAATATGACTGCTTATTTGTGTCACATTGTGACAAACTGAAATGCTGTCAGCCCCGCTAGCTAGAATGTTGTAAATAATTATATGTTACTTGAAAATATTAATATGATTTACATAGAAATGTGACACTGCCAGCCCAGCTATCTGGAATTTTGTAAATAATCATATGTCATTTGTGAATATTAGTATGATCCATAGGCTTGTCTTACAAATGTAAGAGAACTATATGTTATGTGGATATTTAACTACTGGTGCAGAAGTGCGTGTTGAACTGTATGTTATGTACTGAGCTTAAAGAATGTAACCACAGTGTACCCTACTGGAAAAGAACAGAGTTAACTTGCAAACTCTAACAAAATAAGTGAATTGTTTTACGATTGTGTTTCTTTCCCAGTTTCACTGAAGGAGACGGGACATCTACAGCTAGAGGTTTCTTTCTATTGTCTTGAAACAGAAATAATAGTTTTCAAATGTAAAGTGTTTTTATTGCTCTGTTACTTCCTAGCAGTTGTACATCTGTTGGTTTCTGTTAGCCTGGGAACTGAAGGCAGGTGACAAAGAGTGATGCCATCCACCTGACCCAGCAGTAATGTTTTGATATTAATTTGGGAACTCTCTCAGAGACTGTGCATTTTGTATTTGTCTTCGGACCTAGAAACATCCCACTCATCATCACTTCTGACTGTGTCTTGCTAATAGTAAGTAACTAGGAGAAAGTGATTTCTCTTAGATATAGACAGGAGTATAGTAAAGATTAGTTTAGATGTTTTCTGTATTTATTTGAGACTGTCCTGCAATCTTGTTTTAAAATATTTCCTGTGTTTCTGAACTCTGTAGTCACTGTGCTGAGCTATTGAATATTGTTCTGTTCTTTTATTATTTATCGCTAAATATATTTAAACCTTTTGATTGTGGCTGGTTTGTTTAGAGATATTTAAGCTATTAGAGTACTTGCATATGTATTTGGTGACACTATACAGACCTTTCTTAAATAGCCTTGCAAGTCTTGGTCACACTTACCATTTGAATAATAGTAACATTACACAGTAAGGCTGGGCACCCTTTGGAAAGGGCCTTTATAGTAGCTGATAAGTAAGGGTGGCTGGTGGTAGCTGGTACTACCTTATAGTCTGGGCAGAAGGGGTATAGATAGTAAACCTGTGCCAGCCTTTCCCAGGTGTGTGTGTGTGTGTGTGTGTGTGTGTGTGTGTGTGTGTGTGTGTGTGTGTGTGTGTGTGTGTGTGTGTGAGTGTGTGTGTGTTTGTGTTTGTGTTTGTATATTAATCAAATCTCAAAGTGTGTATCAGCTACTTGGACAGGCACATGAAGCACTGGCTGTACAGAGAGGGTGCTACAGGTCTTAGCTTGGCCACTCATCTGAGATCTTAATCCCATAGCTGTGATAGTGGGGAGTCTTATTGTGGATCTGGAGAAAGAGAGAGAAACCAGCCCCAGACTGACTGTGATCTCTGTGTGCTCTTAAGGGAAATTGTATTTTATTGTGTGTGTACTTGTCATACTCCCAATGTGTACGTCCCTCACTTGTACTAGTGGTGAGGACTGAGGCTCCTTGATTACTGGGCCAGTGCAGAGGCGTCACACACATCACCACAGCTTATGCTATTTCTCATACCAGTAAGGTGCTTCTGATGTGAAGTAACTGCTTTATGCAGGTAGTAGACAACCTTAGAAGATGTGTGTTGTCCTACACGTTGGGGACTTCTGTATTGTTTGTGGCGTTGTCACAGGTCACACCTGGCTAAACATGGACTGCAACTTGCAGGGTGGGACAGGTGGTGGCCATAACCCCCACCTCTATTGATGTCTTCAGAATGTCCTGATGTTTGCCACATATTTTTGTTCCATTTGGAATAACATTGTGGTTTTCTGGCAAAGTTGTGTGAATTCAGTAAAGACTGACATTACACAATACTGACAGATATTTGCCTGTCAGACTTCATACCCTTTAGAAAATGAATGTGAATGCACAACCTGTTATGCTATCTTCTGTGTATGTTTGTCATTGTATTGCAATATTTAAAGATTGACCCTAATATGTGGGCCTTGTCCCACTTTTCTATATGGCTTTCTCCAGATGTCTTTTTGTAAGGGGTCAAGATGTATGTTTGTGGCAATGACACAGGCACACTACTGCAAGGGAATATACATATGCACCTACACAAATCCACTCATGAACCACTCCTGTTGATAGCAAATCCCTGCCTGGCTAGTTATACATAAGATATACACAGTGCATGAACCACAGAGGTTATACAGTTTTGCAGTGTCTGCCACTACTATTCTGGAGTTAACAACGTGGCACAGGCCCACAAAATGGTATAGGCATTGTACACACATAGGCAAGAGAGCCATGCTGCTGCATAGGATATGCATACACAGACACACACTCACACAGTCACCACTATTGAGATTACAACCCCTACCTGTGTAGTTGTATGTAGTATAGTGCTATGTCCTTAATGCATATGCCATGGAGCTGATATGCCTAGGGCATACCTCTCAACCTGTTAGAACAATACATGTGGACAAAGCCTTCAATAATGGGGTGATACAGGCCCAAAAATAGAGACAGGTTTTACATATTGCCCTTACAAATGTAGATAATGTCCAATTTCGTATTACCATTACTTTTGTGAAGGGGATGATAACTGACCCTCCGATGTCTGTCATTATTGTCTGACTTCAGCTCTTTGACAATGGTTGTCCAGGAAACTATACTTTTATGACATATAGACAAAATATATGAGGTAATCATCTGCACATTCTGCAAAACTGCATACAGTTGGGAGGTATGGCCTGCAGAATGTTATGCAGTGCATCTAATGATGAGGACATCAACAGGCCCTGTCAATTAATGCAATGCGGGAGTCAGCAGGGTGGAACAGGCCTCAAAATGGTAAAACCAACCTACAGGGGATATGCTTCCCACACAGTTGGCAGTCTTGAGATTAGAACCCCTACCTATCTAGTTCATTGCATGATAGTGCTGTATACTTATCACGTGCACCACAGAACTTATATGACTGAGGTGTGTCTAACAGTGCTTCTAAGGTGAATGACATCAGCAGGCCTTGTAAAGTAGGGCAATGGGGGTTTACTAGGTGAAACAGGCCTCAAAATGGTTTAACCTGCAGACACAAAACTCTTACTTATCTAGTTGCATGCATTACAGTGCTACATACTTATCACATGTGCCACGGAGCTTACATGGCTGAAGAGTGTCCAACATTGCTTCTAAGGTGGATGACATGTACAGGCCCAGTACAGTAGTGCAGTGGTGGGTTAACAGGGTGGAACAGGTCTTAAAATGTATTGTCATTGCACACACATAGTCAGCCAATACAGACAGCCACAAGGGGATAACTATAAATACACAGACTGACGTGCCATTGTTGGGACTAGAACCACTACCTATCTAACTGTTGACACTATAGTGCTAGCCTTTCTAAGCTAGTAGAGTCCAGTTTTTAGGTTAGTGCTGAATTCAGGGCTGTGTTACAAGTTTCTGTGTTTGCCCATACCTTACTTGGATAGAAAGAAGTTTCTCTTTTCACCTGTGAGAGAGGGGAGCTTTGAACAGCCTATCTGCCCCTGGAGGAGTGGTTTCAGCACAGAAATTAGTAGTTTATTGGCCATTTGGGGCTAATTTCTATCTCTTTCATTTCCCTGCTATAAAACCCGCATTTGCAAGGATTTTGTGCTTGTATACAGCTCAGCAAGCTCCTGCCTAGTGCCCTGTAGAGTTCTACAGCAGCAGAGAGACAGAAGAGAGACTTTGGAGTGATTAAGTATCATTTTTCTGCATTTTCTTGCTGCCTTTAGTTAATTCCACCTAAAACACCATTTTTTAGAGTTTCTATGATTTAAAAAGCTTGTTTCAGCTACATATTGTACTTATTTACTGACTGCACTTTAACAGAGTTGTTTTTGTGTTTAAATTACCTGTTTAGCTGTTGCAGGCTACACACCCAAGTGTGATAGCCATTTCTGTGCATTTAAAGTGTTTTTATGATTATTTTCTAAAAAAAAAAACAAACAAAAAAAAACTTGTTTTCCCACCTTTCTAAGCTGGTATAGTCTAGTTTTCAGTTTAGTGCTGAATTCAGAGCTGTATTACAAGTTTCTGTGTTTGCCCACACCTTACTCGGATAGAAGGAAGTTTCTCTGTTCACCTGTGAGAGGAAAGCTTTGAGCAGTCTATCTGCCCTGGAGGCGTGGTTTCAGCCCAGAAATTAGTAGTTTATTGGCCATTTGGGGCTAATTTCTCTTTCATTTCCCTGCTATAAAACCCGCATTTGCAATGTTTGTGTGCTTGTATACAGCTCAGCAAGCTCCTGCCTGGTGCCCTGCAGAGTTCTACAGCAGCAGAGAGACAAAAGAGAGACTTTGGAGTGATTAAGTATTATTTTTCTGCATTTTCTTGCTGCCTTTAGATAAATATGCCTAAAACACCAATTTTCTAGAGTTTCTGTCATTTAAAAAGCTTGTTTCAGCTACATATTGTGTTTATTTTACTGCCTGCATTTTAACAATGTCATTTTTGTGTTTAAATTACCTGCTTAACTGTTGTAGGCTACACACTCAAGTTTGATAGCCATTTCTGTGCATTTAAAGTGTTTTTTGATTGTATCTGCTTTATTTTCCGAAAAAAAACCAACCCCCCCCCAAAAAGAAAATACTTGTTTTCCTGCCTTTCTAAGCTAGAATAGTCCAGTTTTCAGGTTAGTGCTGAATTCAAGGCTGTGTTACAAGTTTCTGTGTTTGCCCATACCTTACTTAGATAGAAGCAAGTTTCTCTGTTCACCTGTGAGAGAGGGGAGCTTTGAGCAGCCTATCTGTCCCTGGAGGAGTGGTTTCAGCCCAGAAATTAGTAGTTTATTGGCCATTTTGGGCTAATTTCTCTATCTTTCATTTCCCTGCTATAAAACCCACATTAGCACAGTTTTGCGTACCGGGCAGTGCCAGTTAGCTAGGGTATAACTATTCCCGGCTCCACAAAGTCTACTTTTCAATTTTTCCCTTGGAACTAGACAAACTTTCAACTTAAGCACTCAAACCATTCACTTCCCAGCTTGGCACTTGCTGAAAACCCATAGCAAGCACTAATAAACCTTAGCACTAGACCCCCCCCCCCATACTGCAAAGAAGGACAAGGCTCTCTATTCGGCCTTACCAGCCAATCAGTAAAACAGTTCACTATACCGAACCAGGCATGTCTAAAGGGCAGTTTCAGGTGTACGCTCCAGTCCAACTGGTGAATCTGGGCATTTTGAGGCAATGTTACAACTGCCTCATGTACACAGACAACCCACTCCTCCTACCACCAAACACTAATACATGTGAGAGATGCAATTATACAGCCAAACTGGAGGCTAAGCTCTCTCAACCCAAGACTGGACCAGACAGTCAAGAGGAGAAGGGAATTACTTGCATCACACCACCAGTCTCAAATAAACCTATGAAACCAGCACCAGAAAAAAGCACACATAAATACGCAAAAACATACTTGGAGGCTCTAAATAAAAATCTGCAAAGCAACAGAGACTTCCAAAGCAGACATTCAAGCAACTTCCCCCCCTCAACACAAACCATGAAACACATACTTCACAAAACCAGTGTGCCATGCAACCACAGCTATTAAGGCAAAATAATATACCCAACACACTAGTAATAGGTGACTCTATAGCCAGGCACACTGACGTCCCACTCACTAGGCTGAACAAGGAGAAGGTTACTGTTAGCTACCTGTTGGGTGACAGGATCCACCACATAACAAAAGCACTCAGTTCACTCCAGAACAAGTACAAATATGACTCTGTCATTGTCCATGTTGGTGTGAATGACCTGAGCCATATCTCCCTGGACTACATGAAAAGAGACATGGAGGAGCGCTCTGATTACATAGCCCAGGCCAGTATGACCCTGGCCCTGAGTAGCATCCTGCCCTCATCAAGAATGATACCAGAATATAAAGAAAACAATTATCAATGTCAACAATTGGCTAAGCTTCTGGTGTCATTCAAAGGGGATCCAGTGTCTGTCAGCCTGGGATGACATGCTCGACAAGCCAAGCTGCTTCGCTAGAGATGGCTTGCACCTGTCACCCTTAGGCTTTTGAATACTGACCAAGGCTCTTGCCACCCCCATAGTGCCTTTTTTAGGCAAGGCTCAAAAGACAAACCAACCACCGTAAATAGCACAAATAACAAAAAACTGAGGGTAATGCTACTCAATGCCAGAAGTCTAAACCTCAAAATGCATGCACTCAAGGCACTCCTCAGTATGGAGAAAATCGATATATGTGCAGTAACAGAAACTTAGTTTAAGGCTCCAGAGAGCAACCCAGCACTACCAGGCTACAACTCATACCATGCATTTCAGCCACAAAACCCAGACCGAAATACAAAAGGTGGGGGCATATCCATATTCATCAAGGATACCCATACCTCCAGGTTAGTGGCACAGCATGATGCTTCAGAGGTCATCCATGTGCAACTAACAACAGGCAGAACTGCAATTCAAATTGTAGCTCTCTACAGATCACCCAGCATGTCCCAGGACCCCCATTCTACATTTCTGGAAACACTGGGAAACATAAAGATCCTACGAAACACCCTGATATTGGGTGATTTCAATTACCCAAACATTAACTAGGAGAACTACTCAAATACTAATTCCCTTGCCCAGCATTTCTTAGTATTTATAAACTCAAATGCCCTGGATCAACTGGTCAACAACTCCACCAGAGGTAACAATATATTGGACCTGGTCATCACCAACATGGGCGACCAGTGTTCCACACTGGAGGTCAACCCCTCGCTGGTTAGATATGACCATAAACTAATCACTCTGGATATCCACATTCTGCCCCCACCCCCGGTCAAAGAAACCACAGTGAAAAATTTTTGAAAAGCAAACTTCACATTACTTAAGACTGAGGTGGAACGTTTCAAATCCCTCATGCTAAAGGATAACGCTACCCAAGCTGCAAAATCCTTTACTAATGCACTCTACGGGCACGTACAGGAATGAATGGATCATGCTATCCCAAGAAAAACCAAGACTCACTCTTCCAAGAAAAGGAAACCAGTCTGGTGGACCCCTGCCATAAACATACAATAGGAGGAGGAAATTAGTACAGAAAAGAGTAAAATCCCAAGAGGGGAAGACATCCCTTATCAGTATCAGCAAGAAACTACGATCCCTCATAAAATCATCCAAGGCTAGCTTCGAAAGAAAATTTGCCAAGGACTCCAAAGATAATCACAAGGCATTCTTTAGCTAGGTCAAGAATCTAAGTGGCAATTCCCAGATTTGCTCGGAGTTAGTGCAGAATGGCAGAAAATACACTGAACCGACCAATATTGCCAACATCCTGGCAGACAGGTTCAGTGCAAACTTCCACCCTCTCACCCCCAAAAGGGCCCATAACCATACCAGAAGAATGTAGTGCCCCTGAAATCACAGACACTCAGGTTAAAACAGCCCTCTCCAAAGCCAAAAACACAGCATCAATGGGACCGGACGGTGTCCCAGGCTGAGTCCTACATGAGCTCAAAGATGAATTAACCCCTCATTTAAACACACTGTTCAAACTCAGCCTCTCCACAGGCTACAATCCCATAGAGTGGCGCACAGCAATTGTTATTCTGCTCCACAAAGGTGGAGCCACAACAGACCCCGGGAACTATCACCCTATAAGCCTGACTAGCTTGGTCTACAAGGTTATGGAGCGCATCATCATGGATCTCATTAACAGAGACATTGGGGACCTCCAAACACTGGACCCTACCCAGTTTGACTTTGTTAAGGGCAGATCATGCCTCCTAAATCTGGTGGACTTTATTGAGACAGTTACCAAGGCTATAGATGAAGGAAAGGTGGTACACACAGCCTACCTAGACCTCTCAAAGGCCTTTGACACCATTCCCCATTCTGGTATTATAGACAAGCTCACCAGCCTGAACATAACACCCTACATCACAAGATGGATTGCCAACTGGCTCACGGACAGAACCCACATGGTAAGAGTTGTGGGAGCTAGATCTGACTCTAAACCAGTTACAAGTGGTGTTCCCCAGGGCTCAGTCCTAGGACTCCTCCTGTTCGGCATATACTTCTCAGAGGTACAGGCAAGCACTGGAGGACTATGGTTGACCAAGTTTTCAGATGACTGCAAACTAGGGGCTATAACTGACTCTCCGGCTGACACAGACATCCTTCAAAAGGGTCTCACTGAGACAGATACCTGGTGTCAAAACCATGGCCTTAAACTAAATGCCAAAAAGTGCATAGTCATCCCCTTTTGAAAAAACAAAGTGCCCACAAATTACCACATAGGTGGTAGCCCCCTAAATACAGAAGACGGAATAAGGGATCTGGGGACCCAAGTAGATAGTAATCTCTCCTTTGCCAATAACATTGCCAAAGTGGTTAGAAAATCCTTCTATGTGGCCCTCCTAATCACAAAATGGTTTGCATCCAGATCAAAAGAGGTCATTGTGCCCCTCTACACATCACTCATCAGACCCATCATAGAGTACAACGCCCCATTTGGGATGTACCTTACAAGACACCTGCAACAGCTGGAAAGACCACAGAACTACCTCACCAAGAGGATCAATGGCCTCAAACAGATGCCCTATGCAGCTCGACTGAAGAAACTCCAGCTGTACTCGGTTGCATACCGCCTACACAGACGTGATCTCTGCCTGACATACAAGGCCATGTCCAACCCAGAATTGATGGACATGCTCCACCTAAAGAAAACCATATCCCCTCAAGCCACACAGTCTAGGGATCTAAACCTCACCACAACAATAAATATGACATGCTGGTGGGATAGATTCCTGTCCCAGAGACCTCCCATGCTCTGGAACAAGATTCCAATCTACATTAAGCAGAGCTCCTCACTAACACTCTTCAAGAGAAACCTTGACGAGTGGATGGGAAACAGGACGTTTACCCCGGGGATCACTTCAGTGGCTCTGCTGGACAGAGGCGCAGGGAACTAATCTAAGGGGGTGGTGAAAGCCAACACATTCTGGCTAGGTTTATAAATGCCTTTGGGCAGATAGCCTAGTACATAGGTTCATAGGTTCATAGTTAGGTACTAGGCTTATAAATGCTTTTGGGCAGATAGCCTAGTACCTAACTATGAACCTATGAACCTATGTACTTATCATGTGCGCCACAAGGCTTATTCACATAAAGAGTGTCTGATACTGCCATTGGGGTGGATGACATCAGTAGCTGCTGACAGGTAAGCCACTGTTGTGGATGACACTAGTATCAGGGCCATAAAATGGGTGACTGTTACACAGATAAATGCCTGTTGGGTGTGTGTGTGTATTCTTCTGTAAATGTAATAGATACAGAAACACACACACACAAGGCAGGTGATGTGAGATTATAACCCCTACCTCACTACTGTTGCACAATGGAGCTCACCTTCATACTTGCACATGCCACTGGATACAAGTGGTGTGCAGCAGTACTTTTCTGTATGCCTTTCAGGGTGTCTCTCTCTACCCCTCTGTCTCTATCTGTCTCTGTCTTTCTCTCTCTCTCTCTCCCTCTGTCTGCCTGTCTATACTTGTTATATTTGTATATGTTATTTATATATATGTATGCATATCACACACTCATCAGATGCAGATATATTTTATATGTGCCACATACAGATAGATGAGGGTAATCCTATCTGATGGGGGTGATGACAGACAGTTAAGGGTGTACATAGCTGTGTGTATCAAAGACATATATCAATAACACAGTTCTATAGTCAGATGTGGGTTTAGACATGGGCTGTAATTCTCTAAATGTAGGAGCATGCCCAGTATGACCTTCAATAGTAACAGTGGGACTCCAGTCCAGAACTACCTGTACTCCAGTCCAGGATTTTGTGTGCTACAGCTGAATGACTGATGAACCTGTGTAAACAGTCCAGCACCTCAGTAATATACTGGCTAAGGGATCTCCTGGCTGTGTGCTATCCTTATTAACTTAGTCATATCCTGGAGTGGGTACAGAGTGTATTGGACTGAACAGAGTTTTCCATAATATGTGTGGTATATTCTACATAATTGTGATTTCCTCGTATGTCAGTGGCAGATCAGTATAGTGTAATGTGAGGAACCACTGACAGACATTAATTTGCTGACTTCATACACTGCAGGGAACTATGTTACAGCACAAATTGTTCTAGTGTGCACATTCTATGTTTGTCTGGCCAGTGGTTCCCCTTCCCCTTATATGTGTCATTTTTGTCCTTCTGTAGTCCAGTCACAGCCTTTGTCCACAGTTGCTGCTATGTATTTGTAGTTATGGTGTGAGTGGGGTAGAAGTCGTAACATCACACAAAGGGTTACAGACTTCACACCTCTGACTGTACCTGTTTAGCAGGTTGTCCATCATTGTGCCACATACATCTGCTGTGGGATCCTCAAACAGTTTGTGTTGCACTGTTATTATAAGGCTACATGTTGCCCATAGCTCTCAAACTCTTACAGACAGACATCTGGACAGGCCCATATACAACAGTCAGACACAGGCCAAGACATGGGGACAGGATCTTAATATTGTTCTTCCAAATGTAGACAGTTTGTAGAATGGTTTTGTATTAGCTTGCATTTTCTTATGGGTATGACATCTGCATCTCAACTGTCTGTCATTGATGTTTTCACATCAACCTTTATTGGTTTGCAAATAGTTTGCCAGGCAAATGCAATGTTATGACAAGCAGAACAGATATATGAGGCATATGTGTGGACATTCTGTTAAACCCTGTCATTCCAGTGGTATGGCTGGTGCTCAATGACTTGTTGTCATTACTGACACAGTAATGTGGCAGCCTTTATATCCTGGTGCTAGACTGACTTGTCACAGCCTGCTGTTCTACAAGACACTGTGTAGGTTAGTAAGAGCTGTGTACTGTCCATGTGTGTGGCCCCCTGTCCCTCCATTGTCCAGCTTTCCTGCAGTAACAAATATTGACTTCTGGACAGTGTGTGTACAACTCCTACCATAGGTGTAGTTGGACATGCAAAATAGTTAGCAAGGCCAGTCTCGAACCATGGATCCTGTCAACCACAGTACTGTACTTAGACCACTAAGCCACAACAGCCAGCAGTAAGTTATGCTTACTTCCTGACACTATTAACCACAAATATACATAGCACATTGGCCCCTGCATATTGTACAAATGGAAAAAGTTATTAGGTTGATTGTGACAGCCCTAGTAATGCGTGGTCTGCTGCTATTACCTTGCAAACATAAATGTTACTGCAGTTCTATGTGAATGTGGGTATGGTGGGGGGAAGGGGGCATACCTCTCAACTGTACACATTTTCACAGACTGTCCAGATGTTTGCCTTCCTATTTCGGGTCCATTTTTCATAAAATTGTGGCTGTGTGGAAAATTAAAGTTAAATCATTAAAGACTGAAGCTAGAAAGTAATGACAAACATTTGAGTTTCAGATTTCTTGCCCTTCAGAGACTTCATGCTACTACAACACCTGTTATTCTATCAACTTTCAATGTTTGTAAGAGCAATATTTAAGACTTGTCCCTGTTTGTGGGCCTTTGCCCCATATTTCTTTATGGCTTTGTAGAGATTTCTTGCTGTAAGAGATTTAGAGATATGTATGGGACTCCAACATTGACATCAATGTATTTGGCTTATGACCCTGCTGTTTGTAAGTCCCTCACATAGTGCAGTGGATTTTGCTGGCTTGGGGGCTACTGCATAATGTGGGGCAGACACTATTTGAGAGAGAGTTCTTGTTTTCCCACATAACTGTTCTTTGTCTGCTGCTATCCTGGTAACCCACTTCATTCCCATGCATACATGCAGCAATACCATACATATGCTACCACAGTCTACTACCCCATTCATTTATTGTTAAGAAGAATGACTCACCTTGTGCCAGCAGCAGTTGAAAGGACAGTGCTTCAGGACTGACTCTGTTGCATGCATATAGTACACAGCCTATACATGGTATGGTATAGGTAGTGTGATGTGGTTATGGTTGGCATCCATTTTACTGTGTGTATGTGAGCTGGAGTGAGATGTCAGTCCCTGGGTCCCTAGGGTGTTAGTGTATGTGCTATGCGTTGTCTCTTTGCCAAGACCAGGGTGCACTGGGCACACCTATGTCTGCCTACAGTGATAGGCTCAGGGGGTTCCTCCTCCGAGTCCCCCTCTGCCTGTGGGGACCTTGGTAATGGTGGGGGGCTGTGTGCCACTTCCCTGTGATGTTCCTGCCACAGCTGTTTCCACAGGATCATATTGTGTAGCATGGCAGACACTATGAGCATGTGTGCACATGTGGCTGGAGAGTACTGCAGGGCTCCACCTGATATGTCAAGGCAGCGGAACCATGACTTGAGCAGCCCAAACACATGCTCTATGATGTTCCTAGTTTGTGTGTGTGCCTCATTATGGCATTCTTCAGTTGGTGTGTGTGCATTTCTGAAGGGTATCATCATCCATAGTTTGAGTGCATAACCAGCATTCCCCACTAGATGGCCGTATGGGACATCCCCCTTGGCAAATGCCAGGTACAGCTGTGATGCATGCCAGATGTGGGAGTCGTGATAACTGCCAGGGCTGCCAACACACACATTGTGGTTGAAGTAGACTCTACCATCCTCACTGAGTGGTGCTTTGATGTGCACAAGTGCACTCTATGGCATCCAGTACCTCTGGGTAGTGTGCTACATGGTGGAAGAGACACATATTGTTGGTCCTCTCCTCATGGGTGTTGGGGAAATAAATGTGCTCACTGGCATCTGTTAGCATGACATCCAGGAACTGGTGGATTACCCTGGATGCAGATGCCTGTGCCATGATGTCCCCAGTAGGTCATTGGAAAGTACTTGTAGCTAGTATTCTTAAGGCTACACATACCTTTGTTTCCACTGTGATGGGTTCCCCTTTGTTGGCTCTGGGTCTGAGGTGAGGCTGGCAGAGCTCGGTGAGTTGCTGTAGTGTGTCCCTATCCACCCTGTAGTGCTCTACTATCTCCATCTCATGGAACCCCTGAAAGGTTACGCTGGGCCTGAACACTTTTCTCCTCCTCAGTCTGGGCCAATTGTCAGCATCGTCATCATCAATGACCTCAGCCTGTAGTGCATACAGATGTAGCAGACCAACAGAAGCCCCTATCATTTTGTCTGTTAAAATTCCCAAATGTGTACTCCAATGGTGCAGAGTATGTGGGAAAAATCAGCTTGAAGGGTGTATGCATAATTTATACTGGTGTGCTGCAGATGCAGCCTGTGTGACTGGCTGACTATGATACATTCCATCTGCCAGGTATATTCTTGAGGGGTTTGAATTGGCCAGTGTGAGTGGAACAGGGCTTATCAATCATTTCAGCTTGATTGGCTTTCTCAAGCTATTTCCTTTTTTTTTCTCATGTCTTCCACTGCTAAGCCCCACAACACTCTCCACAAACCCGTGGAGCTAGTGTAAACATTGATGAGCAGAAAGAGCCCTCCACTGTACATGGTCACACTTAGCTTTTCTTTAACCAGCTAAAACACACACTGTGGAGCTAAGCACAGCTTAGCAGCCTCAGACACCCCCCCCCCCACACTTAGCTGTGCTTAGATGAGCACAAACAGGCACCGGTAAGCTCCAATCTTCTTACACATTCCTTGAGACACACCCTTTTACCATGACACACACCCTTTTCATGTCAGCTGTCTCTTCTGCCTACTCATGTACCAACTCCTTCGCTCAATGCTTTCTGGAATTCATAAACTCCAATGCCCTGGATCAACTTATCCACACCCCCACCAGGGGCAACAATATCCTAGATCTAGTCATTACCAACATGAGTGACCGGTGTTCCACACCTGATGTCAAATCCTCATTGGTCCGATCTGACCATAAGCTAATCACCCAAGATATCCACATCCTGCCCCCACCCGCCATTAAGGAAACCATGGTAAAAAGTTTCTCCAAAGCCAACTTCATGCTTCTTAAGACAGAAGTGGTGAACTTCATGACACCCATGCAGATGGACAATACAGTTACGACTACTGAATCCTACACAATTGCACTTTATAAGCATTTACACGCGTGCATGGATCATGCTATCCCAAACAGAAACAATATGCTATCCTCCAAAAAAAGGATGCCAATCTGGTAGTCCCCTGCCATAAACAAACTGTACAACAGAAGGAAGAAACTGTTGCAAAAGAGAGTAAAATCCCATGAGTGGAGGAGCTCCTTGGTCAGCCTCAGTAAAAGCTGCAATCCCTGATAAAATCCTCATAACCTAGTTACAAAAATAAAATCACCACTGATTCTAAAGACAACCACAAACCATTCTATAGCTATGTCAAGAATCTCAATGGCAACACTCAGATCTGCTCTGAGTTACAGCACAATGGCACTAAATATACAGACCCAACTGATATTGCCAGCATCCTGGCAGATAGGTTCAGTGCTAACTTTACCCCCCTCTCACCCCCTAAAGGGCTCATCTCTATACCGGAAGAATGCAAAGTTCCTGTAATCACGGCTGCATAGGTAAAAACCACACTCTCCAAAGCCAAGAACACAGCATCCATGGGACCAGACAACATCCAAGGCTACATTCTACACAAACTACAGAACGAACTGGCACCCCCACCTAAGTACCATGTTCAATCATAGCCTCACCTCAGGCTTTGTGCCAGCTGAATGGTGCACAACGACGGTTATCCCACTCCACAAGGGGAGAGCCACCACGGACCCCAGGAACTACCGCCCCATTAGCCTGATGAGCCTGGTCTGCAAGGCCATGGAACATATCATCATGGAACTTATTAACAAAGACATTGGTAATCTCCAAACTCTGGAACCCAACCATTTTGGGTTTGTAAAAGGCAGGTCATGTCTCATAAACCTGACAGACTACTTTGAAGCAGTCACCAAAGCCATAGACGAGGGTAAGGTGGTTCACACAGCCTATATAGATCTTGCCAAGGCTTTCAACACCATCCCCCACTCTGGAATTATAGATAAACTCACTAAACTAGGTATAAATCCCTATGTCACAAGATGGGTTGCCAACTGGCTCACTGACTGAATCCACACTGTGAAAGTAGCAGACTCCAAATTCGACTTCAGACCAGTGACAAGTGGAGTACCAAAGGGTTCAGTCCTGGGTCCTCTCCTGTTTGGTATCTACTTCTCTGAAGTACAGGCTGACACAAAAGGTCTTTGGCTAATGAGGTTCGCAGTTGACTGCAAACTAGGAGCCATAATCGAAACTCCTAATGATGTGGACATTCTTCAAAAGGGCCTCACTGAGACAGATGCCTGGTGTCAAAGCCATGGCCTCAAGCTCAATGCCAAAAAGTGCATTGTCATCCACTTTGGTAAAAACTCTGTACCCATGAATTACAACATAGGCGGTAGTATAGTTTACACCGAAAGTGTGATAAGAGACCTTGGGACATAGGTGGACAGTAGTCTCTCATTTGATAATCACATTGCCACAGTAGTCAGGAAATCCTTCTACATGGCACACCTCATCACAAAAGGTTTCTCATCCAGAAAAAAATAGGTCATTGTTCCCCTCTACTCATCACTCATTAGACCCATTATAGAGTACAACACCCCTTTTGGTATGTACCTCACAAGACATCTACAACAACTGGAAAGGCCACAGAAATACCTCACAAAGAGGATTACCAGCCTCAAAAAACTTCAGCTTTACTCTGTCACATATCGCCTACTCAGAGGTGATCTCTGCCTAACATACAAAGCTATGTAAAACCCAGAGCTGTTGGACATGCTCCACTTAAAGAAATCCCAATCCCTCTGAGCTGCACGCTCTAGGGACCTAAACCTTGTTACCACAATAAACAGAACATGCCGGAGGGATAGATTCCTGTCCCACAGCCTTCCCACACTCTGGAATAAACTACCTATCTATATCAAACAAAGCTTCTCATTAGAACTCTTCAAGAAAAATCTTGATGATTGGATGGGAAATAGGAAATTCACCCCGGGGATCACTTCTGTGGCTCTGCTAGACAGTGGTACAGGAAAATAATATTCTTGGGTGGCAAAAGCCGGGGTACCTTTTTGGCTGGGCTTGTATAGGCCCTAGGGCTGATAGCCTAGTACCTACCTATGAACCTATGAACCTATGAACTCTACCATGGTTCTAGCTCTTACACAGTTAGTACCTGTGGACACGGTGGACGATTTTGCTATTCAAGAAACTTGGCTCATTTACATACACCTAATTGCGTATACCCTGGATACTACACTACAACAGAGCCTATGTCCTTAGCAACCACTATAACCTGCCATTGTATGACTCTGCATGCTGGCCACAATAATGCAATAACTTTGCATAGCATTAAATTTAATATTTTACACTTTTTACATATTTATTTATTTATTTTTTTTTGCTAAATAGCATGTTTGCTCATTGCTGCTCGCAGCTTAAACGTGGCAGATGTATTAAAAAAAGTTACATTTTTAATATATTGCATTACTTTTTTAACTCACTTGCTATACTTTTAGCCATTTTGCATGCCTACTGGACATTATGCCACCTTTCATTTGGGCTGTTACAGCCCCTGTTTAATTTTTATTCTCTGGTACATGGTTTCTAACCTCGTACATTTTGGAGGCTTACACAGTACCTACATGGGTGCCTTTATGCTTCCAGAATTGCAAAATCACCTAATTTCCATGGTTTTAACCAGCAGATGAAGTGATTTGCATTCCATGGACACCTCTATGTCCGCATGGTGTAAGGAAGCTTGTGCACACCCCAAGCCTTGTTTCCTGGATCGCTCAGTGGCCATATTCCATGTTCGAGCCTTACCAGTATTGCTACATAGAGAATCACTCCATGTAGGGTTTATTGAATTATCCCCAAATTCTATTTATATGTGTTAACAGTAATATTATTCTGATAATTTGTAGTAAAATAGTGATTCCACCTGACTAAAGAGAGCATCAGCTTTGTTTCCAGATTTATTTTAGTGCATAAACCTAAAATAAATATTAGCCCCAAGTAGAACAGTGAATATAAAATACAATATACTGTAACTGAGTCATTACTCAATCCAAAACATTCTGAGTAAACAAATATTACACGTCAATAACACAAGGACTAATGTGCTTGAGCATGGCCTTCAAAACTCCACAAAAGTGTAAACAGTCTTCAGGTGAAAAATAATCTTCAAAATGCACCGCAAGTAATGCAATTTGTGTTTAAATGAATAAAGAATGCACCATTAGTGCTTCAGATTCATTCCTGAATATGACCATAAGCATTCAGTGCTCCTCCATCCATTGACAAAGGTTTTGAAACTTTTGGGAACACAAATGTTGAGCAACAGTTTAACAAAGTAACAGAAACCTAAGTTCACTTAACTTTGCAATGCCCACACACAGATTAAACTTGAAAAATATGCGGCAGAATTTACAAATGTACCGTAAAGTGTACATGGCCATGTACACGTCACAATACCTATTCAGAAATCACCCTTACACAGTGCTCCACGGCCAATTACATAAGTGTTATAATGGTACTAACTATTATGGAGGTGGGGTGAACTAAGCATGGGAAGGGACAGGTTCAGGGAATTTGATGTTTTTGTGCATATGTGTGCATGTGTGTGTATTGTGAGTGTGTGACAGAGTGACTGGAGGTAGGATGCCACTGCCTACATGAACAATATATTACTGCCATGAAGTGCAGTGTAAATGCAATTCAGTATACATAAAAATTAGCTAATAATAAGATCTTTTCTCATCACAACTAGTATGTTCCTGAATCTTAGATGGGTGCTGGAAGGCCATTTCTACCACAAACCATACTGCTTGTACTAGGAACTTTAATGAATTCTCAGGCTGGTTAACCCTGCAACTCTGGAGCATCAAAATAACAGATGACTCAAAGAAGGGGGACAGCAAATATTATTTTCCAATACTTTGTGCTTGCAATAGCATTCAGTTCTATAAAAAAACATATTCCTGTGAGGGCTCTTTATGAAAAGTGTTACATATGTTCAGAAAAACTGGTACATTTCTATAGCAACGTATTCCTGAAATACCTATTCACAAAACATTTACCTACTTTGAGAGATCATGAAATGATCCCTTACAACTGCTCATTCATACAATTAAAAAAGATGGCAATTGCATACAAAGTATTGAGATCATTTGAAACAAGTGTCTTTTTGTACCAGGGCAAGCCACCTGCACCTCTAAAAATGTCTGACTAGCCTTCCATATATCAGTTCCATTTCAACACAGCATTAGGGATGGGAGAAGATATACAAAACAGCAAACAACAGTTTTGGTCAATTATATCTTTCACTCTAATGTGAAAGAGTAAGTAACTTGAGCCATGATGCAGGTCAAGGCCACATGGAGAAGCATTATAAAATCTTTTAAATGTTTTCAAAACTGTTAAATATGTATAATTTTATGCTTTGCCTTGTGACTAGGAATATAACTGAAAAGGGTCAGGTTTAGCAGCCCATCCACCCAATTGTCAACTGGAAATAAAAAAGAAAAGAAAGAAAGAACATTATTATTAGAGGCTCACTACTGACAATACAGAAGCTGCCTGCGGATGGTGTTCACACTTGCTTTTTTCACAATTTTTTGAAGGGATAGAGTATTAAGCTTCATCACTGTCCTCATATAGATGCTAAATTGATGTCACTAAATGAGCATGACTCCCATTAAGCATTGCAGTACTTTTTTATTTATCTCCATATTTTACTTTTATAATAACCAGGAAGTTTTGGAACACAAATAAGATTTTAGTTATCTCTAGAAACTGCCAATATAGCATCGATGAACCCCTGAAACATCTGTCTAATAAGTGAAAGGAGTTGGGCTCTGCTGTCTTTTGTTTCAGTTCAGATTGAAGACTTTGATTACAGTATAAAGGGACATGTCACAGTGGTGACCAATTTAAAATGTTGGGACCCGCTAGAGCGAGTACTGAAATGTGGAGACTGAATGGCTAAAAGATCAGGCTTGCATATACAAAGTTCAAGATGCCATTTCTTGGAAAATTCCCTTTTCTCCATGCTGCTGTGATCTTGGAGCTGGTATTAAGTTCAGAGGTGTATGAGGTTTGCCGCCCTCCATATGGGGGTGCTGGAGGATCCACCGACAAAAAGAAGAGAGATTTTCAAGATTCAGTCTTCTCCTGTGTTTTCAGTTGGAATTTTGAGTGCCAACATTTCAATAGGGAGCTGATAATGAACGTTTTTGTTCTAATTCTGCTACTTAAAAAATTTGCTTCATAAGTGACTCATATAATGAAAGCTAGCAATGAAGAATTTTAGATTTACGTGCACTCAGAAATGTTCATCCATTAACAGCTGATTCATATCAAGTAAAAAATTAAGGTACAGGACAGCAAGTAAATCATTTTAAATGTCAACTAACACCAGTTAGCATCTCACAGATTTTAAAGTGCATGGAACCGAACACAGTTGTCAGTGACCTCCATCTTTTTATGATATATGCAAATAATGGTGCACATTTAAAACCAGTGCCTTTTCAGATAGCAATGCAAATCCCTCAGCCAAAGGCCAGGGTTGCCACCTGTTATGAAATTTTCTGGACAGTTATCAGGAATTCATCTCATCACACTCCCACCTTATATCCATGCACATATACACAGAGCATGTCAACTCCACACCCTTATATACTTCAGACACTACCCCCTGTACTCACCTCCAAACATTCTTCACCTCATCACACTCCCACCTCCTATTCAGCTGATTAGCTCCTTGTTAACCACGCCTTCAGTAACTGTCATCTTTACTCCTTTCTTTTCAAAGCAAACCTTTTGACATAATAAACCATCTATATAGATCCTAAATGAGGCCTACCCCATGTAACCCATAGCCTAAGTGAACCACTTTTTTCCAATTCTTTTCATTTCCCACATGTTTAAACACAGTTGATGTGTTTCTAGTTTCTACTCCTTTTCATCCTCATCAATATAAATCCTCCCTATTTTCCCCTTTTTCACAAACCTCCAATGGTCCATCTCATTCTTTAGCCCCTTTCCCTTTGTAAATATATACCCAGTGTGTGATCATCTGATTCACAATATCCACTGTCCTTAATACCAGTCATTTATAGGCAGTCTGACCCTGTCGTGAAGATCCACAACGGTCATTATGCTGTCTACTATACCCTACCAATCCTTGAAGTGCAGCCTTTCTGCTCTATCAGCCCCATTATGTTGACTATCCTACACATACACTCTTCCTTCCAAGGCTGCATGCCTGAGCTACTCCTCCACTCAACCCAGCTCTTGCTAGCCTCTTCTGACCAGTCTGTTGCCTTCTTATTTACTTCTTCAGAACACACTCAACTCTCTTGTCTAAATCCTGAGTATGATGTTACCTGTCCCTCCACCTAAGCCTTCAGTCCATATTAGCTGCAATAGCATTTTGTGTGAAGTTTACATTCTCCAGCCCCGTTTATCTCCTACAAGCCCAGAAACATTTCTTATTGATACAGAACCTCTTCTTCCTCCACTCAAACTAATCACTTACTCTCAAACTTTTTCAAGCTCTTGTCTCCCCAAAACAGAAGTATATGCCTGACACCAAATATTGTTAATGCAAGAATCATTATTCAGACCTTATCACTTCTACCAGTCAATATGGCAACCTTGTCACTCCATATATCCAACAGCATTCATTCCATCATCTCTGCTTTCAGCACATTTATCTGACTAGTTTCCAGTAGAATAAAGAATATCTTTAATCCCAGATATTCTGGTCTACTGTTATCTACAGGGAGTTTCTATCCCACATTCTTAGCTTTAAGCAGATATGCAAAATAAATAAATAAATGACTTGAAGCCATATTTACATGTTGAGGAATGAATGCTGACTACGATGCAGGTGAGATGGGTCTGAACTGTGGCCTGGGAGCCATAAAAACTTGCATGTATCTTTCAGGAAGGTGGAGAGGGACAGGTGTGTACAACTTAAAATGCAGATCCAAACAATGCAACTGGCCAGAGACTAGAGACATTTTGGAATGTATGACAGTTATGATGGAGATGGGGTGTTGAGGTATTATGTTTCGTGCATGACCAAAAGATACACTCAGCAACCTGACTGCCTTCTTATCTCTTGGTCATCTGAAGAGAGTTATGCGTGCTTTCAATGCTTAGCAGAAGTAAATCCTTGATGGATGCCTGGGAGACAGCTGCAACATGACTTGTCTATTATGTCTATGAGGAATGAAAGGGAGCAACACTAGTGACAGATCAAATGACCAACAGGCAATGCAGAAAGGAACACAAATAAAATAAAGAACTAAAATAACTTGACTTGCCTAGGCACAGTCCAGCCAAATGTCCTAAAAATTTTCAATTTTAAAGACTAGGAGTAACACTTTCTGTATGCTGTCCAGTACCACTGCACCATACTCCTCCCTGAGCTTCCCACTTCCTACAGAAATAAACTCTCATATTTACTGACCCAGTGATACTATGGCTAAAATCAAAAGCACCAAAGGTGGAAAATGTCCTTGTCTGGCCTTCCAGTCCACTTGGCCATTGTCAGATAATTCACCATTAACCACAATTCTCTGACTTACAAGACCAAGACCCCATTAATAAACTCCTGTCTCAAACTAGATCTCAACATAACCCTAGGGAGAATGGCCCACTATTATGACAAAGGACTTTCTAATATCAAAGAACACAACACCCACCCTATGTTCCCTCTTCCTGGTCAATGTAGTCTAGCTAGTATTCAACCATGCATAAAACATACATGTCCTGTAAAACTCAATGCCAGAATCCTCAAAAACACATTTTCTTCTGCATTCATGAGCAGAATGGACTGAATGTCTGGCATGTACTCAGGGACCCCTTACATTCAGGTAAAACTGCAGTGGAGGCCTCACATAGAACCACAGGCAGATTACCCCCTTCAAACTCTTCCTTAAATAAAACCAAGACTGCACTATTCTGCAGACCTATCACCTTATAAAACATTATAGGGAACCCATCTGGCCCTTGAAGCCCTGCCTATCTTTAAATAATGATTAGGTGCTGCAGTTCAGATGCACTGATATCTTTGTCCAACTCTACCCATTCCTCACAATCTGGTACCAACAATCTGGTACCACTCCTTCCAACACCACCCCCACTCCAATCCTTTGTCCATGATAGCTCTCACTCTAGCTTGAAACAGCTTATGGTAAAAACCTCAAAATGCTTTACATATCTTCTCCTCCACCTTTATTACCCATGTACCACCCATATTCTTTACATCTTTAAGAAGATCACAAACTCTTTCTCCTTCACCTTCCCAGTTTGTAACCTGCCTCCAGACTTTTCCTTTCAAATTGTAGTCCCCTACCAAACAATGCCTCCACTTAAGACATTTCCAACTCCAAAAATCTTTCCTTTAGGAATATGAATATCCTCTGAGTCTTTTCAATATTTGTACCATCAGCTTGCTACTCCTTTGATTTCTGCTGAACCCCCTGCCTCTAACTTACCACTCTTCACTCTCCTACCTATCAGATGCATGTTTTCTGTTTTCCATGCAGACTTAATTCCATTTTTCTCCACTGCAATTATCATTTAGTTTCTCTGAATGACGTCTTTCACTATGCACCTGGTTAACTCTATCCACCCCTGTCCATTTCCAAAGAGTTCTCCTTGTGTCAGCATATTAAATCTTCCCTAGTCCAAAATCATGTGCAAAGTCCAAAGTATTCTTCTCCTTAACCTCCACACCCAAACCTTCCTCCATATCCCTGTCCATAGAAGTCGGTTTGGTCTACCAGCCTGTCTAACTTTGTTCTTTGTGAGAATACATGCTCTGCAGTCAGCATCGTACACCCTCCACATATCCACAAACCTCAGCTTCTCAGTACTATCAGCTCCTTCCTTCAATCCACACAGGATCCTCAACTAGTGATACGTGCCAAGTTCCAGATGTATCATCACATTACAATATTACTCCACCATTAACCTGTTTCCATCAGCACTATCTGCCATTGCGCAGTTAAGGAAATGAGTAAAGAGCACTGCCTTATCAGTCTTAGGCCTGACAAACTACTTTACTTTCTTAAAACCTCAAGAAAGTTGCACTCCACTCCATTATCACCTACTGATCCTCACTGCCTTTTCAAGACCTCCTTTTCAAAATTTACCATGCTCCTTAGAATTATAACAACCCTCTAACATCCACCTTTCAAAATCCACCCAAAACATTCCCAAACTTTGTTAAATCAGTCTTCACCCCTCACTTCATTTCATGTAACATAACCACTATCACTTAGCTTTTCTTTGTCTCTCCACTCCTTATTCTCTTCTAATTGAGTGGTTTAATCAGTGAAACAAATAAACAAGTTCCATTTACCTCATCCTTCATTCCTCATCACAAATGCTTCCCTGATATGTTTTCCTCACACGCTGAATTTATTGACATTTTGTTGATTGCAACAAATCAACATAATCATCTACCTCCTATTTCCTATCATTCTTCATGGGTTCAGAGTGTTGTGCCAACTGTTGCCACCTTTATTAATTCAATTCCACGCTTCTAACTTCTTTGACAGTCATGCCCGACTGCTGTCAGCCTTCTGTCATGCATTTCATCCATTCTTTGCTGGATTTCATTATTTCCTCTTGCCTTCCTCCTGTCTCTCTAAAATCTTCTTTGTCAAATCATCTTCTGATTTCTTGCGCATTTGCCTGAACCATTGTAATCTGTTCTTGTTAACCTTCTCTGCAATTGGAGCTTAGGTTCATAGGTTCATAGGTTCATAGGTTGGTACTAGGCTATCAGCCCTAGGGCCTATACAAGCCTAGCCATAACAATTCCCTGGCTATTTCTTCCCACATTATTTACTTCTTTAGCTTCTACTGTTATTTCATCATTTCTTTATCTGCCTCATGGCATGCATCCCATCATTTGTCTCATGGACTTCATCTACATCCATCTAGCTTCCACAACTGCTCTGACTTTACTGCCCAGGTTTCTGTACCGTACATAACCACTGGTTGCACCACTGTCTTGTTCACCTTATCTTTCAGCTTCTTTGAAAATTTTCTGTCACATATTACCACTGATACTTCAGTCAGTTGACTGCAGCCCTATTGAATCTAGCTTTGACCTCCATATTCAGACTTCCCTTATCCTCAACCTCTGCCAGATACTTGAAGCTGTTACCCTGTTATGCTATTTTCCTTCTATCTCATTTTATAGCTTCCCCATTTACTGTCATGGCAACTATCTTGCCTGTACTCAGTTTCATCCCATGTGCCTTCAGGTTAGCATTCAATTCCACTATCATTTGCTGGAGTTCCTTCTAAACCCACACCACCAACACCCACACATAGCAACTCTAAATCCAGATATGTGGAGGCCCTTAACAGTAACCTGCCCAAGCAGCAAGGACCTCCGAAGCTGAAACGCAAACAAACATCAATCACAACCAAAGTGTCACATAGCTCACAACACCAATGTTTCACCCAACAACAGCCCCTAAGGCAAGACAACCTACCCAACACTTTAGTCATAGGTGACTCTATAGTCAGGTACACTGATGTCCCACTCAGCAGGCTGAACAAGGATAAAATTACAGCCAGCTGCCTGTTGGGTGCCAGGATCTGCCACATAATGCATGCACTCAAGTCACTCCACAACAAGTACAAATATGACTCTGTCATTGTCCATGTTGGAGTGAATGACTTGAGACGTACCTCTCTGGACTACATGAAAAGAGACATGGAAGAGCTCTCAGATCTTGTGGCCCAGGCATGTAGGACCCTAGCCCTGAGCAGCATCCTGCCTTCGCCCAGAATGATACCACAGTATAAGGACAAAATGATTGACTTCAACAATTGGCTAAGCTTCTGGTGTCATTCAAAGGGGATCCAGTATCTGCCTGCCTGGGATGACATGATTGACAGACCAGGATGCTTTGCCAGAAATGGTCTGCACCTGTCACCCCTGGGATTCAGGTTACTGGCTAAGGCTCTTGCCACTCCTATAGTGACTTTTTTAAACAAAGTTCAAAGGACAAAAGCACCACCATAACAGGTGCAAGCATGCAAATTCTGAAGGTAATGCTGCTCAATGCTAGAAGTCTAAGCCTCAAAATGCACTTTCTTGAGACACTCCTAAAAATGGAGAACATCAATATCTGTGCAGTAACTGAGACCTGGTTCAACGCTCCAGAGAGCACCCCTGCAATACCAGGCTACTACTCTTACCACACATTTTGGCCACCAAACCAGGACCGAAACACTAAAGGTGGAGGAGTGTCCATATTCACAACACCAGGCTAGTTGCCCAACACAATGCATCTGAAATTCACCAGGTGCAACTAACATGAGGTAAGAATGCAATCCAAATTGTAGCTTGCTACAGATCCCCCACCATGCATCAAGATTTTTACTACACCTTTCTAAACATACTGAAAAATATTAAGATACAACCAAACACCCTAGTACTGGGTGATTTCAACTACCCTACCATTAACTGGAAAAACTACTCGTGTACCAACACCTTTGCCCAATGGTTCTTGGAATTCATAAATTCCAACCCCCTGGATCAACTAATCCTTAGTCCCACAAGGGGCTCCAATATCCTAGACCTGGTCATTACCAACATGGGAAATCGATGCTCCATAACTATGGTCACCCCTCGTTGGTCAGGTCTGACCATAAGCTAATCACCCTTGAGATCCACATCCCACCGCCCAGAAAGAAAACCTCTGTAAAAAACTTCTCCAAAGCCAAATTCATGCTACTCAAGTCAGAAGTGACAAACTTCATGAAATCCATGCAGACGGGACCTGAAAGTTTGACTGCTGAATCCTGCACTAAGGCACTGTATGAGCACATCCACTTGTGCATGAATTTTGCCATCTTCAATAGAACTAAGATGCTCTCCTCCAAAAAAAGGAAGCCAATCTGGTGGTCCCTTGCCATAAACAAACTTTACAACAAAAGGAAGAAACTGTTGCAGAAAAGTGGAAAATCCCAGGATGCAAAAAAACTCCCTTACCAGCCTCAGTAAGAAGCTGAGATCCCTCATAAAATCCTCCAAAGCTAGATACGAAAATAAAATTTTCAAAGATTCCAAAGACAACCACAAGGCATTCTATAGCCATGTCAAGAATTTAAATGGCAATGCTCAGATATGCTCTGAGCTACAACAGAATGGCATTAAATATACTAATCCCAATGATATTGCCAATATCCTGGCAGATCGATTTAGTGCAAATTTCACCCCCCTCTCACCCCCTAAAGGGCCCATCTCAACATTGAATGACTGCCAAATTCTGGTAAGAATGGCCACAAAGGTAAAAAATGCGCTCTCCAAAGCTAAAAATACAGCATCCATGGGATGAGATGACATTTCAGGCTGTGTACTAGATGAACTACAAAATGAAATGGCACCTCACCTAAGTGCCATATTTAATCATAGCCTCACCTCAGGCTTCATGCCCACTGAGTGGTGCACAGCGACAGTTATCCCACTCCACAAGGGGGGATACACCTTGGATCCCAGGAACTATTGCCCCATCAGTCTGACGAGCCTGATCTGCAAGGCCATGGAATGTATCATCATGGAACTTATAAACAAAGACATTGGCAACCTTCAAATACTGGACCCCACTCAGTTTGGGTTTGTGAAGGGCTGATCTTGTCTCCTGAACCTGATCGACTTCTTTGAATCAGTCTCCAGAGCAGTGGACAATTGTAAGGTGGTCCACACAGCCTATCTGGACCTGACCAAGGCCTTCAACATCATCCCCCACTCTGGAATCATAGATAAACTTACTAAGCTGGGCATTAATCCCTATATCACTCGATGGGTTGCCAACTGGCTTACTGACAGAACCCACACTGGAAAAGTAGCCGACTCCAAATCCAGCTCCAGACAAGTGACAAGTGGAGTACCTCGGGGTTCAGTCCTGGGACCACTCTTGTTTGGCATCTATTTCTCTGAAGTACAGGTCAACACTAAGGGACTCTGGCTAACAAAGTTCACAGATGACTGCAATCTGGGAGCCATTATTAAATCCCCAAATGATGCAGATATTCTGCAAAAGGGCCTTACAGAAAAAGATGCTTGGTGCCAGAGCCATGGGTTCAAGCTCAATGTCAAGAAATGTAGTTATTCCCTTTGGGAAAAAACATGTACCCGTGAATTACCACATAGGTGGCAGTACACTAAACACCAAAAGTGTGTTAAGAGAAACCACAGGTGAACAGTGATTTCACCTTCGATAACCACACCACCACAACAGTCAGGAAATCCTTCTATGTGGCACACCTCATCACTAAGGGCTTTTCATCCAGAAAAAAGGAGGTCATTGTCCCACTGTAATCATCCCTCATTAGACCCATTTTAGAATACAATGCCCTGTTTGGTATGTACCTCTCAAGACATCTGCAACAACTGGAAAGGCCACAGAAATACCTCACTAAAAGAATCACAGGACTAAAGCAGATGCCCTATGCTGACTGTCTAAAACAACTCCACCTATACTCTGTCGCATATCATCTACTCAGAGGCGATCTCTACTTAACATACAAGGCCATGTCAAACCCAGAGCTGTTGGACATGCTACACTTAAAGAAATCCCAATCCCTCAGAGACACATGCTCTAGGGATCTAAACCTTGTCATCACAATGAACAAAACATGCTAGAGGGATAGGTTCCTGACCCAGAGACTCTCCAGTCTCTAGAATAGACTGCCCATACATGTTAAGCAGACTGCCTCTTTGGCCCTCTTCAAAAGGAACCTTGATTATTGGATGTGACATAGGAAATTCACCCCGGGGATCACGTCAGTCGGCCTGCAAGACAGGGGTCCAGGGAAGTAAATATTGTGGGAAGAAATAGCTAGGGAATTGCTATGGCTAGGCTTGAATAGGCCCTATGGCCAATAGCCTAGTACCAACCTATGAACCTATGCCATATCACCAACTTACAGCAGATTTGTTGATTTGCCCCCAAAGAGACCATAATATCCTCCCATTAATATGAGGGAAAGTGAAAAGACCACCATCACCAAGTATTTCTTGTTTGCACAACCATGAATGCAAAGACACCCAGTCTTACATATTTAGCCCCCCCTCCCACACACACACACACACAACCTTCCATCTGATTTATAAACCATCTACCCCGGAAAAGCACACAATTTCTCATAGAACCCACACCTTAACATCTAACAAACTCAATGAGTTCTCAAACTAGTCCCACCAAACTAAAACATTATCAGCAATAGCTCAGAAAATGTAACACCAAGAGACACAGCAATCACTTTCAGACATTTCCCCTGTTTCACATAGGTCTAGACTAAAATGTATTTACAAGTGAAACAAGAAATCACAACATCCACCACATAAACTTCACATATGCTGCCCTATTACTGCAGACCATAGACAAACATAGTCAGAGTGGTTGTAGTCAGGCTACTAGGCAAACACAATCCTCCATTAGTGCCATCTGTACTGCCAATATCCCTGGCAAAATGTAGTACCATTCCCTAAACACTGAAACGCACACCCACACCCACACACACACACACACACACACACACACACACACACACACACACACACACACACACACTATAGCAGCACATATGTCCTATATGTACCTCCCCATTGTCAATAATTCACTGCTGCATAACAGAAAATAGCTGTACTCCCTTCATTCAGTTACTTAAACTGCAACACTTGCAAAAGTCATAAGCAAAGTTACAAAAACTGCTACAACCATCTCTCCAGCCACATCTGACCTACCTCCACCCAGGTGCCTGTTTATCAATACACACAACACTAATTCCCATTCCTAAGCATCACTGTTTGATCATGCAAAATCTGACTAACAGCACACCATATAGTTATAACCTCTATATATTACAGATACCCAAGAATCACAAAACAGATCAGTCATATAAGCTATAAGGCACAAGGCCACAAAGAAATAAAACAATAAATGGATCTAATGCATTGTGGCCCTCAGCTATACCATGTGGCCAGCATGAAGCAAATGCAGTAATCTTGAGCTCTGTACAACCTGCAGCACTCTACAGTATATTATCATAGCAGGCATTATGATACTATCTGATCCAGGATAGAAATATGGAAATACAAATACCCCTAAAGCCCAAAAAAATAATTTAAAAAACACTGTGTAAAGGCAACTGAGAGGAAGAAAACAGTTTTTATACTAAATTATCCATGAAGTCAATAATCATCCTCCTTACTTCTACAAATTATTGGAAGGAGCTGACCAGGAATCAAGAACACACCTCATCAAACGTTAGTACCAGTAGTAGTTGCCAAAAGTTGCCACAAGCACCAAAGGACCACAAGCGAACTTCACCAGTAGAATATTTATTAAAACTGAGCACTTTCATCAATAGGTATAAAGACTTCTTCAGAGTTATGCAGTAAAAAATAACGAGCTCCATTTTATAGTTGCATAATTAGTCACCTGATGCAACATGTCCCCTATCAAGACAGTTAATAACAAAATACTTTAAAAAGACAATACATGTTCTGAAACACATCAAGTACAGACATAAAATTCACAAAACTAAATGCAAAGATTTTTTTAAATAAAAATAATAATCATAATTTGTTAAACTTGATACGATTTCAGTTTTAAAATACTAACAATAGAAACTTGGTCATTAAGACCAGGAAATTTATATGCATTAAACCTAAGTTGTCATGATAACTCTCTAGCTTCTAAAAAGTCTTCCCATGGACCACCTCTAGGGTTAGCTGACACACAATCAAGGCCAAAAAAACTGAAAACAATGATCAGGATACGTGGAAATGTATTTTGTAAGTGAATTGCTCAAATTATTTTTACTAATATTTAGTTTCTATTGTTAGTATTTTAAAACTGAAATCGTATCAAGTTTAACAAATTGTGATTATTATTTTTATTTAAAAAAAATCTTTGTATTTAGATTTGTAAATTTTATGTCTGTACTTGATGTATTTCACAACACTTATTGTCTTTTTAAAGTATTTTGTTACTAACTGTCTTGATGGGGGGGTGTGTTGTATCAGGTGTCTAAGTATGCAACTATAAAATAGAGCTTGTTATTTTTTACTGCATAACTCTGAAAAAGTCTTTATAGCTATTGACAAAAGCGCTCAGTTTTAATAAATATTCTACTGATGAAGTTCGCTTGTGGTCCTTTGGTGCTTGTGACAACGTTTGGCAACTACTATTGGAAGGAGCTACTCATCAAAATGCAAAATGAATGGTTGGGGGTTGGTATAAGGGTTGGAAGTTGGCATAATGGTTAAGATGTTTACCTTGCAGTCACAAGGTACGGGGCTTAATTCAAACCTGTTATAAGGGAAACTGGCTAGGTTTAAACATGGCCCACAAGAGCAAGTAGCCTAGTACTTCTCTGTGAACCTATGAATCTATGAAACAAAGCAAACAGTAATAAGTACATTGTAGGCAGAATAAACATTTCAAGACATTTTAAACATGACAAGCATTGCAAGAGACTTTCATCCAGTGCTCGTAGTTACCAGGCCCTGACAATGACCAAGTCAACCAAATACAAACCGGCAGCTCAGGCACTTGGAAGGAGGGGTGAAGTAAGGCTGTCCAATGCCACAGTTATGGTGGGACTGCAGAAGCCACTTCACTGGTAGCTCTCACTGCACGTGCACTGCAGCATTGCACCTGCATCAGTGAGGGCATTGTTGTCCCCACTGTGATGTCAGTCAACCATCCCTCTGTTCAGGACAGGGCTATACCTAAAAACAATATGTCACAACTGGTAGGATGCTAGCAAGGGGAAAGTCACCACTGACACTCTCTGTATGAAAGCTTCCTTTTGCCAGATCTTACCCATACTTGGGAATACCTAAGACAGGGGAAATTAATGTGCATGGCTATTTGTGGAAGGCTTGATTATTGGCAGGCACAACAGGAAAAACAAATAGAAAAAATACAGAAGATTTTAAAAGCACTCCCCAAAGGCACATTCTTTACAGGTCAGCTGTAAAGAAGTTCAAACCAATGGATACTCCTTGGGAACGTTCCTTGGGAGACTAATGCCCAGGTGTATTCTAAGAGTATTGTACTTAACCTACAAACTGCGGAAATTTATGGACAATACAACTTCATCAATTACCTTTTGTTTATAAAGGCAGTAAATGCAAGAGTCCACAAATCCACATCCTGTGAATCAATGTTTATATTTTGATCTCCCATGGGCAGGGCTAGTGTCCATGAATTTGCAGTTGATTAGGCATACCCATTCACATTGACCATACAGTCCAACAGAAAAGGAGAACATCATTTCTTATTAGTCTATGAGGTCTATGAGTGCCTTCTCTTCCACCTGTACTGTCCTCATGAAGATAAGAAAACTGCTCTATCACCTGGCATGGTGCCAAAGAGACACTTTCATTAATGATGCTTAAGTACTCCATCACACTATCCTAGAGTTGGACTCCTACAACATACATCCACACTCAGGGACTAGACAGCAGAATCTCAAGAAGATACAAGGAGAAAAAAAATACAACGGGAGGTTAGATCTTTTGATCAACATTCAGGCAATATCTCTTATGTATGCCTCAAAGAGCAGGGTACTGCTGTTGAGGTAGAGTTCAAAAGGCCAAGAACCATCTCATAGTGAACTTCACTTGTTATCATCTGTCTGGTTCCAGTGATTTCCAGAGCCACGGTCACCACTTCTGTTCTGGTCTGAAGAGAAAGCATCACAATCCTGAGTATGCTGGTTGGTCAATGCCTTTTCCTTTTCTTCTGTAACTTTAGTGGAAACAGATCTCCAACCATGTCACTATCAACTCTCATAGTTCCTACTTTAAGATCAATACTGAATTCCTGGAAAGTGGGGGGATTTCAAAACTGGGAGTTTTGGTTCCCTTGGAACTTACAAGGAAGGAGGGGTAAACACTTTGATGACTATGACTTCCCATCCATCCACTGTCCATAAGGAATGGCTACCTACAGCCTCTGCTCAAGCACATCATCTCCAGTACAATGTCAGATAAATAAAAACAAGTATGGCCAGCACTTCTGTAAAATACCAGCTTTTCTTCTGCAAAACAATCTTCAAAAGTGGCAGTATATGCCATCTTAACCTGAAATATAACCTTGTATCATTTCCACATAGTAATTCCAAACTCTTGCCACATGCAGTAGGTCTCATGGTGGATTCTTCCGAATGTTCCAGTTTTTTTAATCTAAAAACTTGTGTGCAAGGCTGAAAGTTGATAGACATGACAGTATAAATGGTGATCCTTGTTACTGGCTAATAGGTATGAGTTAGATCATTTCTAAAGGCATAATGCATGTATTATTGTATTTTACTTATTTACATGCATAATAAAAGCCACAGTGTTGCAGCGGTAGGGTTGTTGCCTCACAGCAAGAGGTTTTCCCATTCGATTCTCAGCTGGAGTGCCTTCTGTGTGGAGTCTGCATGTCCTCCCCATGGTCGAGTGGCATTCGAAAGACATGCGTGAATGGGCGTGCCTTTGTTGAAGGTTGAGCGCCGGGCTGGCTCCTCGGCACCGTAAAACTGTACTGCCAATCATTAGCGGACCGGAGTTCTGCTCTGGTGACCCCTAACCGGGAAGAGCTTAAAGAAGAACGACAACAACAGCAACTTATTTACATGCACAATGCATGTATTATTGTATTTCCTTATTTATTAAAGCATTAAAATTTTAATCCTAAGTGTTGGACAAAATTGGACAATAAATATAATACTTCAGTAATTCAACATCACATGAAACATAATGGCAAATAATAATAATAATAATAATAAATATCTTTAAAGAAACATATAATGCAAAACAAAAATTACATTAATATAAAAGTCAAGTCAAAATTGAAAAAAAATGTTATGAAGGTATAATGAAAGCCTCTGCCAGAACTAAAAGTGTATAAAAGATGGTGGCAACACAGAATCTTCAAATTCAGGATGGAAGAAACGGCATGGAGAAGAAGCAGATAGGGGAAAAAGGCACTGGTGCAGCAGATTTTCAGGTACTGGCTGCAGGCCCCCCCACCCACCCCCAAAAAAGAATATCAATGCTTAAAGTTAGAAAATTGGGTATTATTTTAAAATTAAAAATAGTAGTCAATTTTCTGTTTGCTTACACATGAACTCCATGTAGTCAATCTGAAAAACACCTATAAAAAATCACCTGACTCCATTCGATAGGTTGTTTTTGAAAACAACCTGGTATTATGCTTATTCAAAAATTCCAACATGGAGAATAAGGAGACAGCCTTATTTCAGCTGTTTGCACTGTTTTGAGAATGTCAGAAATATAGCTTATCATGCATCTCATAGGTTTGCTGTATGATGCAGTGTGATGCCCTTCCTAATGGCTCAGGGTGCCTCAGGTAACTGAGACAGCCTTAGACTGAATGTGAAGGAAGGAAAGAATGAACATATAGCTGCAGAGGCATAAGCATAGGATGGAAGTTTTCTTTCTTTTTTTCCTTTTCTAGTATAGTATTTTTACAGGCACTATTCCTGCTGTCAGCATGTGTTAAGAATTTAAGTGTATGTTTGTGTAAGTGAGTGTGTATGTATATGTGTTTATGTGCATGCATGCATGTGTGAAGACATAGACACTCTCAACTGTTTGCGATTTTGAGAAATATCCCTTTTTGCCTCAGATTTTGATTTGTTCCTTGTTAGTTTGTGAGTTTTCTGGCAAATTGATGGATACAGTAACAGCCATGCAAGTGGCTGTAATGGATGCTCACATCTGTGTATGTGTGTGCGTGTGTGTGTGTGTGGCGGGGGGGGGTTAGATGCTCTCAAATTTCTGAGTTTTTTTGCTTAAAATTTTGTATGTTCCTCATAAAGGTTGTGTTTTTTCTAGCAAATCAATGAGGATTGCAGTCACTAAGTAAGTGACATTTGAGTTTCATACTTATCCTTCAGGGAAAAATGCTAATGTAAAGCCTGTTATTTTAGTAGCTTTCTAAGTATATAAGGGCAATACCTGTTCCTAATTTTTGTCCCTTGTACATCATTATTTTGTTTCCTCATTCATTCTTGAGCTAAGAGGTTGAGAGGTATGAAGGGGTTTGCAGCGAGTCGCTTTCAGTATTCTGATAGCAGTGAGCTGAGAAAATATATTCCTGCAGTTTATATACTTTTCATTTATTTGACTGCAACTGAACATCTGTGATGTGTAGTAACAGTAATATAAGGGGCTGTAATTGATGGTGAAGTGTGTATATGTATGTCGGTGCATTAAAATAAATTATTGTGGTCAGTTATCATTATTTTTATTTTATTACAATTGGATATCTTACAGAGATAATACATTTTGTTTTAATTGTTAGGTATATGAGGTTGTCTGTGGATAAAAGTGATTGAAACTGTTGTGATTTGCTCAAGTAAAGCATTCAGTATTTCAGCTTTGCAGAAGTAGTGTGCATTTTTGTTAAGCCATATGGAATAATTTGCTGTGGCTATTTTTCTTTTTTGACACAATCAGACATCTGAGGTGAGCACAGGTAATAAAGTGGCAGTAATTGATGGGTATGGGGTTGTCTGTGATGAAAATGACTGCATAGTTGGGGCAGATGTTGCAGTGTGTGTGAGGAAGGAGTTGTTTATGTAGAAGTAGCAAGCTGCTGTTTAAATAAAAGTAGCAAGCTGGCTATATTAGTTTCAGTTTGCATCATAGTCAGACATTAGCACTGCACACAAAATGTGGCTATCTGTGGCACTCTGGACAGTATGTGTGTGACAGCAACTGATAACTGACACAGTGGAGCAACACACAATGTTGCTATCTAACAGCACCATATCTCTCAACTGTCCAGATTATTGGTGTATATATTTGGTCAGTTCCTCATAGAATTTGTGGTTTTCTGCAAAATCACTGGGATAATCTGAGGACTGAAGTAATTAAATAATGACATACATTTGAGTTTCAGACTTCAAGTCCTTCAGAAAATGTATGTTAAAACAAACCCTGTTACTCTAGCAACCTTCTAGGTTTATAAGAGCAATATTTAAACTACATTCCTATTTTTGGGCCTTTGATCCCCCCATTTTGTAGGACTTTGCCCAGAGTTCTTGCATTAAGATTTTGAGAAGTATGAACAGTACTTTGTTCTCTGGGTGAGTCATTGGCTGTGGTTCCTTCTGTGTGGCATCTGCATGTACTTTATATCTCTTTTCAAGCATTTACATTCTCAGTTTATTGCGGACATACTGTGCTGTTAGCTTTGAACATTAAACTGTATATGCAACTTATTTTTCCTTGAAAGAAAGGAGTAAGGCTAAGTTTCTTTTTTTACGCATGATAGTTTTTGTGCAGATCATCATTGGATCAAAAGGTTGTATGAAAAGCTCTAAGATTTACAACAGAGTATTCAGAAAACTATGACAGGCCCTCAGAGTCCTGGCTTAATTCACTTATTTTCTGCAAACTTATTACAGTGGAGTCTTGGCCATTCAAGGTGTGTGAAAAGGATGGGGAAACTATACAGAAAGACAAAGTATGAAAAAACAAGAAGTAATTTATCTGGATGGTATCAGGACAGGATGAGGAGCACTGGGGAAGTCCATGGGAGACTGTTGTGAGACCGTTGTGTAGCAGGGTTGCCCATTGATTCTTTAGCTTGGGCTCCAATTCTTGTATGGCTAGCCTCGTTTGCAGTCTTACATCTGAGGTGTATATAGTCAATAAAGTGGCCTTACAGAGTGGGTACTGAGGCACTCTGTTGATGAAAGTGAATTACATAACCTGTTGTTTGATTTTGTCATTGAATTGTCATAATAAAACACCACACCACTGCATAATTCAGTTGCTTCTTACAGCTCTTGTTTCTTACTTTGAAGTCACCATTTGCCACTGGTATTTGCAATGGTCAAAACACCACACAGTAAACAACGTAACAGCCTGATTGCAGATATATATTTGCATTGGGTAGGCTTCAAGCATACAAACTATGTACAAAGGCAAGGAGGAACTGAAGCAGCTCACAGGCCTGCCCATTTTATGAAAGTGGTGTGTTGTGCATTGTGCATGGGGTTCCAGTTGCCACCCATGATTTCCTACTTTCTCCAGCTATTGAAGAAGCAATCATTGTCCTGGCAAACTACATTGCAATCAGCATTTCATTTCTATGTTAATCAGGTGCCATGTAGTTGCTTGCACCTGTGTGGAGTTTCATCCTTCAGATACTTATTAGACACATTCCTGGGTTATGTTGGAAGGTGTTGAGTGTGCAAATTGGATTGTGCATATTTGCTTTTTTGTTTGTTTGTTTTAATTCCAGATTTCCTTTATTTTGCCATACAAGACAAACAATATACAACTGAATCAAACACAAAATGATGATACCAGGGAGTAAATGCTCCTTACCAAAAAAAAACAGCAGCAAAATTTTAAAGTAAAATAAAGATGGTAAATAAATTCCTTCCACACAAGTATTGAAGACAGGAACAGTCTTCAGTTTATTTGCTCAGACCATTAAAACTTGGACAACAAGAACAATTCTACTTTTATACTTCCATAGTATACCAATTAAACATTGATCCAACCTGTAGCTAATTCATTCAATTTCATTAAAGTGGTATTCTCACTAAAGGAATCTCACACTGAAAGACTAAAAATATAGCCTACTACTTACAAATATATGAAATTGAAAACATGAAATACATTAACTACATAGTTGGATCAATCAGTTGTTTAATTGGTATACTATGGAAGTATAAAAGTAGAATTGTTCTTGTTGTCCAAGTTTTAATGGTCTGAGGAAGCCTGAAGGGGTGAAAGCGGTTACCAGTGCACAAATAAACTGAATTTTTATTCCAGTTTGGACTGTTCCTGTCTTCAATACTTGTGTGGAAGGAATTTATATGCTGTTGAGTATTTGCAGCCTTTGTTTGCTCCTTTACCATCTTTATTTTACAAACAATATACACACTTTAATGACATCAACTATCTGTTTGCTTCTTAGTATGTATTCTGGGTAAAAAATGTTTAGTAGTTCATTGTGGAATGCAGTCATGCAATTTTGTCAGTCACACTTAACTGTAAGAAACTTCTATTATGCAGCTAAAAAGTCAACTGTTTGAATTCATCAGTCTTTGTCAGAATTTGTATCTTGACCCCGTGTGGCCACCTAACAGGTCAGTAAGGAAATCTCTTTTTATTTCCAGAGTTTTGACCTACCTTGTGAATCCTTTTCACATTAACAAATAACCACAAAGGTCAGCCATCCAGCTAGCATTTGTTTTTAAAGAAACAAAATGAGTTTGTCTTTTTCCATGCCTTCTTCCAGTCCAGTAATGCACAAATTATCATAATGTAATTTGTTCCAAATATCTTCAGCCCTTCATACCACCCTGCCTATCTACTCTTCAATATGACTATTACTTCAAGAAAACAATTTATTTTCTTCCATGACAGTTAAGAATTCCTTTTACTGTTGTAGTTCTTCTAATTTTTTTTAATTTGTTTATCCTTTGTTGACAGGGTTAGTCCCCATAGGCCAGTAGCCTCTTTTCTGGGAGACCCAAGATAGTATTCATACTAGTGGGGGCTATTTGGCAGGGGTATCAAGGAATGTGTCTTACTTTTTTTTATGTGCTGTGGGATCTTTTATATCTACCTGAGCTACCACCAACTCAGGTAGATGGGACCTCAGTTTAATGTTTGATCTGAATTTCATACCTGACTCCACACAGCATGCCTTTTATCTCTGGTGTCTGCTGCAATGATATGTAGCACTGATACTACTGTGTTGAATTTTTCACAAAATTTTGACTTTACCACTATTCTAAATCTCAAATAATGCTTGTGAAGCACTTAGAAGGACTTCCCAAGTGGGATTTCTTATCTTGGTAGTCTGAAATTCAGCACAGTCCAAACAGTTGCTAGTATGGAAATCAAACTTAATTCCAGCCAACGGACCTATAGATGTAGTGTTAAGTGGGGTGGAATCACATGCCTCCAACCACAAAAGTAATGTGTTGCTGCACACCTGCATTTATGCATGCATTAGGCATCAGTGTGCAGATAGGGATGCTCTTTCTGGAGAAGCCAGTGCAGCTTGCTACATCACCACATCATGGTGGAGTGTTGCACGAGTCCACGGCACTACTGCTTTTGATGAGCTGATCATTTGCTCTTGTGCAGATGGCTCTGATATATTATACTGCTTGGAGAGCTCTGTGTGCTACAGCTGATTGTGTGTCCACAAGACAACATGCAATACGTGATGCCAGCCATTGCCAATGTAGCACACATAGATAAAGCCCAGACTGTGACCAAGATAACTAAGGATCAGTTAGAAATCTCAGTGTTAGAACAGCAAGCTACAGATGGCTGGAGTGTATGGTGATGGCAGCTCAGCCATTGCGGAAGGAAGGATGCAGTCTAACTTGCAGAGATGGTGACTTCTGTCAGACATGGGGCTTATTGCAGCAGACAACACTGGAACAGGCAGCATGTCATGCTTCAACCAAAGTTTGTTCATGCATGAAGGCAAGCCACAAGCATAGTTAGGATGGAGAGAAGGGGGCAGGGTGCTAGGGGTTAGGGGGTATTATGATTTCAGTACTGGTATTCATTTCAGTACCAATGTTTATGAAAGTTAGTATAGAAATGAGATTCCTTCTGTGCTCTAGACCAAAGCACTTGCTTCAACATATAATGTGTTGTATAAGTTGTTGTAATTGTAGCATGTAGTTTGCTATAATTTTTTTAAAGAAATAACTTTTTTTTGTTCCTCACTTAGCAATCAGGGGCCTGGCACTTCTCCTTAGGAGAGCAATTAGGAGCACCAGCTTGGGGAGACCTTATTTTTATTTATTTATTCATTTGTTTGTTTGTTTGCTTCTCAACTTAGATTTGAGATGTGCCAGATCAGGGAATGACACTAGGTGCCATATGAGCCAACTATGACCCTGAAGCACTGAAGCATCAGAGGCCCAGCACTGCAGTCACTGCGTCTGCAGCATGCATAGCAGATTGCTAAGGGAAGCGGTGAGACAACATTCAGGAAATCCCTACAATGTGCAGAGGAAGACACAGTACCAGGGGCAAACCTGTCTTCTCTGAGGATGGTGGTAGGGAGTACACAGAAAATTCCCATAAGAGCAAATTTGTCTTTCCAAGTAGCCAGCTTCAGTAATGAGGTCTCCATTACTGAGCCATTCTTAGGGATTTCTTCCTTCTGGGAGGGCAATCCAGACATTCTCTTACAATGAATTGAGTGCTAGTGATGAGCAGCAGACTGATAGGGCCATAGACAACATGCAAATGTGTGTGAGTGTGTGTATGTCTATGCAGTAACATAGTGGTGATTACTGAACCTGTAGAGGACACACTGCTGAAGGGTTTGGTCTTCTAGCTTACAGATGCAGAAGGTGAGTTAGATGGAGAGAAGAGGAAGAATCATCACAGGAACAAATGAAAAAAAAACAGCTGCAAATTAATAGTTCTAAGGGCTGGTAGTACCCAGTAATAGTAAATTCCTGTCTCCTTATGTTCTGAACCAAGGAAGCAGTGTGTTAGGAGTCTCCAGGGAAGCTGACGTGGAAGAAAATAACCATCCTGCGGCCATCCTTATGCTGGAAAGTGAAGCTGAATCGTATATCCCTTGGGTTTGGGAAGCACTGTGTTTCTGCAAGCAAGGGAAAGCAGTCCCTTTCTATAAGTACTGTGAGAACATACCTGGAGTAATGAAAGCTGTATGGGAAGTGAAATCTGCATAAGTCTACTTGCTGAACATAGAACGGGGTCTTATTTTCCCCTTTTCACCATTTTGCAAGTTTGAATGTTTTCTTCTGTCGTCTGTAAACAAATCCTGTTTTGAACTGCAAGTTGATGTCTCAAGAGTATTTTCTATAGATGGATTTATAAGAAAATACATATAATTTCTTTGTGTGTGTGTGTCTGTGTGCATGTGTGTGTGTGTGTGTGTGTGTGTGTGTGTGTGTGTGTGTGTGTGTGTGTGTGTGTGTGTGTGTGTGTGTGTGTGTGTGTGTGTGTGTGTGTGTGTGTGTGTGTGTGTGTGTGTGTGTGTGTGTGTGTGTGTGTGTGTGTGTGTGTGTGTGTGTGTGTGTGTATAGATATATATTCATATTAGCACAGGGGTGGATAGTTCTCTAAATGTGCTAACTCAGGAGGGTCATTTAGCATACTGGTGGATGATCCTTCTAAGGATACTAACTCAGAAGTGGCAAGGAGGATAGAGTTAATGAAAAACAGTCAGAAAGAGAGAGTGATTTAAACCCAAGCATCCAGATGTAGAGCAGATTTGTGATTTGTGATCTCTGGGTAAGAAAAAAGTATTGGGAGGAATTTGTAAGGAATAACATATGGGAGAAGGAAGGCAATCCAATGGGTATCATTGTGGGAGAAGGAAAACAGAAACAGTTAGAGGACAAATCAGCTGGAATTATCTCTGTATGGAGGAGAAGATATTTTGGTATATTGTCTGTGGAACTGCAAAAAGATTCTCTGTTGTTGTAAGGTGTCTCTATGGGTTGCTAATTTATTATGCTAGCTGTTCGGCTAGAACCCTGCCTATCTGAATTGGAGATCATTCCATTCACTGTGGTAAATGATCTGCAGTGGTACGCAACATCAGCTTGTAGCTCTAGAATAGATTATTTGGTCAGAAAGATGGTGATCTAGGAATAATGGAGGCATGGCAAATAAAACATCATAAGAGATGTAAAAAAATAATAAATGGGTATTGTATAAAGTCACTGTATTATTATTTCATGATGCAGATGAAGGCAGCAGACTGAGACGTAATGTGCTCTCTATGATGCAAAATGTTGTGTGATCATAGAGAAACAGCTGCTTGGTAAATACCTGACACAGGCTCATTGATTCACATTCTGAGCTCTGGAAACCAGGCTTAAGGAAGTCAAAGATTATAATTAGTTGGATGTAAACCAAACATTTTAATTATCAAAATGCCTTTTTAAACCACTAAGGTTAATTCCCTTTGAAAATCTTCCTTTGCAAGAGCAAATATAAAAATTCAAATCAGCATCTTCAAACATGGTTGTGGCTTTATAATTGTAAGTTGTTTTTTTATGGTATATACATGCACTATTTCATTGTGTAACTTAACTGCCCACAAGGAAATGGAATTGATATTAAACATAGTAAATGATCACTTACAGTCTTTTCAGAGAATTCAAGCGAGAAAAAGTCTCAGTAGGTATTCTGGAGATTCTATTATTATGCAAGAATCTGAAAAACAGAAAACAGTGTCATTTCCAGTTAAAATGCTGTAAAACACTTTTCTCACAACAGCATGACAATTTAATTTCCTTACATGAAATTGCTTTAGAGACTCATTGCAGCGCACTTTTGTTTTGCCACTTTTTAATTCTGAACATTAACACTCATTTCATAAACAAGCTGTTATCACGTATATCAGCATGGCATTTACAATAAGAGCTTTATGTGTTTGTATGATTGCCCACCACTGATCAGCTGAAGACCCTCCTCGGGAAGCCACACTGTAATGTTGCAAGGTTCCTTCTGGCTAAAATTATTTTCTTTTTTCAAATGATGTAATAAATGCATGTACAAACAGTCAAGTGGTGCTTATATGCTAATGGAAGAAAAATAAATGCTATTTGCTTTATAGCATCAAGTCAGAAAAATGAGTCATTGTTTATTTTTTCTAACCTTCTCAGATGTCTGTACATACTGATCAGTATTCATTGTCAACTTGCAAAGAATACAGCATTCTATTGTGCAGGAAGCTGCTGCTTGCAAGTATGTTGCAGTTCATAGTGTCTCCAAGTGAAATCCAGCAGAAAGTAAAACAGCAGAGGAATAGGTGAATGCAAATGGCCATATAATGGCATTCAGATGAAGGTATGCAATCTAATAAATGCATGTGCATGCACATGTGCCACTGGAGTATTCATGAGAATTAAGGTGGCATCATCCCTGAAATCAAGGGCCTCACTATGGCAATGGCTGTTCTTGGTGACATCCTCATGGAAGCCATGCACCATGCCAACCACATCTATCCGAGCATGAATAGCAGAAGACTGTAACAAGATGATAGCCCAACACTTCTGCTGGTTGAATCCTTGGACTGCCAGCATGTAATGGACTGGCTCTGACATGTTATGGGTCTTAGGACCCTTAATAGACTGATGTTCTGTGGGTATACCCATTAGGGTTACCACCTGTCCCACTTTGAGAGGGACAGTCCCTCTTTGGGGAGTTGTGTCTTGCAAAAAAATTGTAAAAATGGCAAATGTCCTGAGATTATAGGGCAAAATTATTTCCTATATTTTATGTAATAGTTACATAAAACAATTATTCTGTATCTCAACCACATACAAGTTATAAGAAACAGAATAAGCAGCTAAAATGCTACAAGAATAAGCTTTTATTTAGGCAAAAAAGGGAAGTTCTGTCCTTTGTACTGGCTGTGAGTATGTTTTGGCCTGCAAATCTGACGTTTATGCCAAAAATGTCCCACTTTGGGCATTTGAAAAGGTGGCAACCCTAATACCCATATGGGATGTAGTGTGCTCCTCTGTTCCTGTAAACACAAGGGGGGTAGTGCTGATGCCTTCAGTCACAGGGTTAGCCCAACTCCCTGATAAAGAGAGTGAGTGCTCATGCTGTACACCATGTAGCTCATGTGTGGATGAGGCAGGGTCTTCACTACAACCAATGGGTAGAAAACCACCCAGGAAGGATAGAGTGTCTGTGTGTCAAGTGTGTCATGTGACTATAACTCAGTTTGTGTCTTGGCATTCTTTTCAGGCTCAGCATATATCCTGTTATCCATGAGTTATCCTGACCCAACCTAAGCAGGTGTTGCTGCAGTTGAGGTAAAGTCTATGAGTATATAAGACAGAATTCATCTGAATACCCATACTACATGTGTGGTCAGTGTTATGTAAATGAACAGTGGTACAGAATATATGACAACTAAATGAAAAGCTTTGTACAAAAAAGGCGGATACAATTCCATAAAATAATAAAAGATAAGCTACTTAATTAAACCCCTCTGGCACCTCAGCAAAACCATCATATGAGTTCTATCAAAAGCAATAAAAGGTAATACAAAACACACTCCACCTAAGACATCTAATCATATTAAGAATTTTAATTACTTCAACAAATACTTCCAAATACAGTCAGTATTTAAAGATATTTTAAAATATATACTGACTCCATAAATAATAACATATTTAAGATTTTGACATCCCTTTCAACCAAATTCACTTTGGTCCGGTATTTTAACTTGAAATATTGTCACCATTATGGCACTCTAGAAAATGCATAGTGGCCAGGCCTTCTACTTTCCTACTATTAATATCCCTCACATGTTCCCTCAATCTATGCTTAAGCCGCTGAACAGATTCACCTGTATATACTAATCCACCTGTGCATTATAAAGCATATATTTCACCCTCATTATGGAAGTATATATCAGCTGGTTAAAATCTTACTTTATTTTTACTTTCAATAATGTCTGTACAAAACAGTACACATTACACACAAAACAGGGATAAGTACACCTGTCTAAATTAATCCTTTCTCCCAAGGTTTCCTCTGAAAATATAAAGCAACTGTGCATCAGCATGTCACCAATACTTCTCCCTCTTTTATAAGAATTAAAATTATAATCACATAAGTTACTTCTTAAAAATATAATTTTTAAAACCATTCTGAATGGAAGGAGAATTCTGTTTTCAAGTCAGGTAGGCAATTTGTTGTTACTTAACTGACAGTTTCTGTAGATTAGTGAAACAGATCTTTATCGATTAAAACGTTGCAATATGGCTTTTCTACTGGATATGGTTTTGGTGGCAATCATAAGTAAATGATTGTTGTTTATGTGGTCAAATCGATGTTTTATAAATATTTTTTCTAATATTTTGGTTAAATAGTTGAGTTTGCACTAAGTGTGAAGCCATTCTGGCTTGTGACATAAGATAGATTGGGTCATAGGCTTACTACTAAATGTGTGAGGGGAGCTGGGGCAATTCCTGAGATAAGGGATAAATAGTGGAGGTGTATTAAATATTTGGCTATAAACTTGGCTGACATTCATAGGAAAGCTAGGTGAAATTTTGCACCTTCAAGCACTTCTAAGAGTTTTCTTAACTCTTTAGAAAAAAGGTTGTTGAGGATGTTATAGAGCTATTATAAGCAATAGGTTGGTTGGTGATAAGATTAAAGTGCTATTGGATGAAGGGTTCGATGGTGCACGATGGATTTAGGAGTAAGAACCTGATTAATGTTTTGTCAGTGATTGTTTTTTGATTGCTTTCCAAAACAGCATTGGAGTCTTAGCTAAGGTTCATAAGTAAATACTGGGCTATCAGTTTACATACTATTGCAACCCTAAGCAATAACCAGAAGTCAGAATTAAACACTGTGCCTTGTTTCCCTTAAGTAATGACCTTAACCATTATGTCAATCCACCCCAACAACAGGTAAACTGTTGTTTTCTTATCTACATAATCTTTGCACAGTTGGTTGCAACACTGCATTGCTTTCTATTGTTGAAAATATGCAGCTCATTGCTATGATGGTCTTTTATTTTTCATTCTATCCACGTCCTCTTAGTTCTGTTAAGGAATTCATTTCTGTTGTGATGTAATACAAGGACAATGCTGTTCTGTTCTTTTAGATATCTAGTAACTTGTGAGAACAGCGTATCTTGGATACAGCATAGTATGAAATAAGAATCGGCTTGATAAGAATTTGTTACCCTACAGAGAGGGTTGCAGTCTATTTTTTTTTTGCTTCAGTAGGGACTGAAGCTTTGACTCCTTGGACTCAAGTAAAGTGTCTGCCTATTATTAGTTGTATAGAGGCTTGATTGTTTAAACGGTTGTGCTGAGATTACTGGGCAATGATCAGTAAGTGAATTAGAAAAGACTTGAGTTTTAGACAGCAACAGAGAATACTGCTTATACTGAGGTCTAATAATGAATCATTACCTGAGGCCTATAGGTAGCCACATGGCAGGGCCTGGGGAGCTGAGACTGGAAAGAAGCCACAGGCAGAGCATTTGGAGAGGATCAGAAATAGTTGAGGGCACTCAAGGGCAGTTTGCCTTAAGCTATTTTATTTACATGGGACAACGATTTTGTATCAGAGAAAAGGCTAGTTATGTTATTGTTGATGTTTAAGGCATATCATTGCTGGAGCCTTCCTGTGTCCTGACAGAGTGATCTTCAAACTATCTGGAGATATACAGAGCTAAGTATATTTTCTGGCACTTCAGAGTTGTGTACTGTTAATAGTTACTTGACTAATTTTATATCATTGCTGGCTGACTTCAGAGTTGTGCACTGTTATTTTTGCTTCACTGTATAGTTTTTCAGATCTCTGCTGAAGGTTTTGGTTTCCACCCTCCCTATTCCTGTTATGTTGTTTAAATTTGGAGGCTTTTGCAGTTGCCCACCCCCACTGTAGATTTGATCTGGGACACTCCCCCCAGTCCCATCTCTTTACCACATTCTACCTAATAGACTCCTTCTGCACTTGTTTTTAGTCATTTTAATTTAATTGCATTTTTTTTAAACTGTTTGGTCTAGCATTGCTACATACTCAAGTGTGCGAGCTTGCACTGCATTTGAATTGTTTTTACTGCTGTTTTAGCTACTTTCCTGTATATAAAAAAAAAAAATCTAAGCCTGTTTCCTACCTTTCCTGTAACTAGTGTAGTCCAGATTCAGATTTGCTGTATCCAGGACTGTATGTAAGCTTCTGAGCCCCTCAAGCTTTCTGTGTTGGAGGGAAGCCTTCTAGCTTATCAGTGGGAGTGGTAAGCACTAGGTAACCTATCAACCACATAAGGAGTGGTTCTGGCCCAGAAATTGTAGTTATGGCTGTTTGGGCAGTTTTTCCATCTCTCTCAACTTTGTGATTTAAAAATCTGCATTTGCACTTGTTTCCCCCCTTCCCTGTAACTAGTTTAGTCCAGATATAGATTCTTAGTTTTAGCACTTGAATTTGCTTATTCGTGATCAGCACTTGTTCAGAACTTGCTGTAAGCACTAAATAACCTACTAATTACTACAGGACTCAACCTTCCTCATTACCTAGAGGAAAAAAGTTTTGGTACTTACTTTCCTCACTTGTTTAGAGAAAAATAGCTCTTGTACTCACTTTCCTCACTTATCTAGAGGAAAATTGTTTTTTATTCAGGCGTGTCCAATGGTCAGCTCCCAGTGTTCTCTCCTGTCTATCTGATGAATCTGGGCATCTTGGGGAAATGTAGAAATTGCCTCATGTACACAGACAACCCTCTCCTCTTACCACCCAACACTACAACCTGTGAGAGATGAACTTATCTAGCCAAACTGGAGGCAAAGCTCTCTCCAACCAAGACTGAACTTGACAGTCAAGAGAAGAAGGTAAACACTTGCACCACACCACACTCATCACATAGTCTCACTAAATCTACACCACCAAAATCCACACATAGAAACATAAAAACATTTGCAGAGGCTCTCAATAATAATCTGCTCAAGCAACAGAGACCCCCAAAGCAGAAATGCAAGCAACCTCCACCCCCAACACAACCCAAATGACACATAGCCCGCAGACTCAGTGTGCCACTCAACCACAGCCAATAAGGCAAAACAACGTACCCAACACACTAGTCATAGGTGACTCTGTAGTCAGGCACACTGATGTCCCACTCACCAGGCTAAACAAGGAGAAGGTTGCTGTCAGCTGCCTGTCAGGTGCCAGGATCCACCACATAACCCACACACTCAGGTCACTCCACAACAAGTACAAATATGACTCTGTCATTGTCCATGTTGGTGTGAACGACATGAGACGTACCTCCCTGGACTACATGAAAAGAGACATGGAAGAGCTCTCTGATCTTGTAGCCCAGGCAGGTATGACCCTAGCCCTGAGTAGCATTCTGCCATCACCCAGAATGATACCACAGTGCAAGGACAAAATGAGTGACTTCAACAATTGGCTAAGCTTCTGGTGTTATTCTAAGGGGATCCAGTATCTGTCTGCCTGGGATGACATGGTCGACAGACCACAATGCTTTGCCAGAGATGGCCTGCACCTGTCACCCCTGGGATTCCGGATACTGGTTAAGGTTCTTGCTGCTCCTATAGTGCCTTTTTTAGGCAAGGTTCAAATGACAAATTCACCACTGTAACAGGAATAGGCAAGCAAAAACTGAGGGTGATGCTACTCAATGCTAGAAGTCTAAATCTCAAAATGCACTCACTCGAGGCACTCCTTGAAATGGAGGACATCGATATCTGTGCAGTGACTGAGACCTGGTTCAATGCTCCAGAGAGCACCACTGCACTACCAGGCTATAACTCATACCACCCTTTTCGGCCATGTAACCTGGACCGGAACACCAGAGGTGGAGGTGTGTCCATATTCATTAAGAATATCCACACCTCCAGGCTAGATGCTCAGCATAATGCAGCCGAGGTTATCCAAGTGTAACTAACTCTGGGCAAAACTGTAATCCAAATTGTAGCTTGCTACAGATCCCCCACCATGCCCCAGGATTCCCACTCACCTTTTCTTGATGTACTGGAAAATATTAGGGTTCAACCAAACACCCTAATAATGGGTGATTTCAACGACCCTGCCATTAACTGGGAAAACTACTCATGTACCAACTCCTTCACTCAACACTTTCTGGAATTCATAAACTCCAATGCCCTGGATCAAGATATCCACACCCCCATCGGAGCAACAATATCCTAGATCTAGTCATTACCATCATGAAGGACCGGTGTTCCACACCTGAAGTCAACGCCTCATTGGTCCGATCTTACCATAAGCTAATTACCCTAGATATCCATATCCTGCCCCCACCCCCCATTAAGGAAACATTGGTAAAACATTTCTCCAAAGCCAACTTCATGCTTCTTAAGACAGAAATGGTGAACTTCATGATACCCATGCAGATGGACAATACAGTTACGACTACTGAAGCCTATGCAATTGCACTTTATAAGCACTTACATGAGTGCATGGATTGTGCTATCCCAAACAGAACCAAGATGCTATCCCCCCAAAAAAGGAAGCCAATTTGGTGGTCCCCTGCCATAAACAAACTGTACAACAGAAGGAAGAAACTGTTGCAAGAGAGAGTAAAATCTCATGAGTGGAGGACTCCCTGGTCAGCCTCAGTAAGAAGCTGTGATCCCTGATAAAATCCTCCAAAGCTAGTTACAAAAACAAAATCGCCACTGATTCTAAAGACAACCACAAAGCATTCTATAGCTATGTCAAAAATCTCAATGGCAACACTCAGATCTGCTCAGAGTTACAGCAAAATGGCACTAAATATACAGACCCAACTGATATTGCCAACATCCTGGCAGATAGGTTCATTGCTAACTTTACCACCCCCCCTCTCACCCCCTAAAGAGCTCATCTCTATATGGGAAGAATGCAAAGCTCCTGTAATCACAGCTGCACAGGTAAAAACCACACTCTCCAAAGCCAAGAACACAGCATCCATGGGAGTAGACAACATCCCAGGCTGCGTTCTACACGAACTACAGAACGAACTGACACCCCACCTAAGTACCATGTTCAATCATAGCCTCATCTCAGGCTTTGTGCCCGCTGAGTGGCACACAGTGACGGTTATCCCACTCCACAAGGGGGGAGCCACCACGGACCCCGGGAATTACCACCCCATTAGCCTGACAAGCCTGGTCTGCAAGTCCATGGAATGTATCACCATGGAACTTAGAAACAAAGACATTGGTAATCTCCAAACTCTGGACCCCACCCAGTTCAGGTTTGTAAAAGGCAGATCATGTCTCCTAAACCTGATAGACTTCTTTGAAGCAGTCGCCAAAGCCGTAGACGAGGGTAAGGTGGTTCACACATCCTATCTAGATCTTGCCAAGGCTTTTGACACCATCCCCCACTCTGGAATTATAGATCAACTCACTAAACTAGGTATAAATCCCTATGTCACAAGATGGGTTGCCAACTGGCTCACTGACAGAACCCACACTGTGAAAGTAGCAGACTCCAAATCTGACTTCAGACCAGTGACAAGTGGACTACCATAAGGTTCAGTCCTGGGTCCTCTCCTGTTTGGTATCTACTTCTCTGAAGTTCAGGCTAACACAGAAGGTCTTTGGCTAAAGAAGTTTGCAGATGACTTGCAAACTAGGAGCCATAATCAAAACTCCTAACAATGTGGACATCCTACAAAAGGGCCTCACTGAGACAGATGCCTTGTGCCAAAGCCATGGCCTCAAGCTCAGTCCCAAAAAGGGCATTGTCATCCCCTTTGGTAAAAACTCTGTACCCATGAACTACAGCATAGGCAGTAGTATACTTCACACTGAAAGTGTGATAGGAAACCTTGGGACACAGTTGAACAGTAGGCTCTCCTTTGATAATCACATTGCCACAGTAGTCAGGAAATCCTTCTACATGGCACACCTCATCACAAAATGTTTCTCATCCAGAAAAAAAGAGGTCATTGTTCCCCTCTACTCATCACTCATTAGACCCATTATAGAGTACAACGCCCCTTTTGGTATGTACCCCACAAGACATTTACAACAACTGGAAAGGCCGCAGAAATACCTCACAAACAGGATTACTGGCCTCAAACAGATGCTCTCTGCAGACCGTCTCAAAACCTCCTGCTTTACTCCACTGCATATCGCCTACTCAGAGGTGATCTCTGCCTAACATACAAAGCTATGTCAAACCCAGAGCTGTTGGACATGCTCCGTTTAAAGAAATCTCAATTCCTATGAGCTACACCCTCTAGGGACCTAAACCTTGCCACCACAATAAACAGAACATGCCAGAGGGATAGATTCCTGTCCCAGAGACTTCCCATACTCTGGAATAAACTACCTATCTATATCAAACAAAGCTCCTCATTAGCACTCTTCAAGAAAAATCTTGATGATTGGATGGGAAATATGAAATTCACCCCAGGGATCACTTCTGTGGCTCTGCTCGACAGTGGCACAGGAAAATAATTTTCTTGGGTGGCAAAAGCCAGGGTACCTTTTTGGCTGGGCTTGTATAGGCCCCAGGGCCGATAGCCTAGTACCTACCTATGAACCTATGAACCTATGAAGAGTTTGGTCTCATGAGGTAGTTTATTGTTCATTTCAAGACCATGAGCTATAGACATTCATTTAGTGGTGTGAATGTAATGCCAACTACTTCTCTATTAAAGGCACCTAGTATTATAGCATTTTGTTGATGTTGCAATGACACGCGCTCGTAATTGCTTTATGAAGAAGGAAGAAAGACATGGTTGCAGGAAAACAGGAGAGTCCTTTGTTCAAGTATGGATGCCTGCCAAAGTCAGGGTGTACTGTTAGTCAGTTGGGGACATTGTCATTTAAGGTATTGACTTGTTTAATTTTCACACTTTCAAGTCAGATGTCATTTTTGATTAGTAGTAAGATAGCATCTCCTGTTCTGGTTCCTGGTTACTGCTTGTAAGTATATAATAGTTATGTCTAATACAGCTAGATGGACAGAAATTGCCTGCTATCCACAGTTATACAAAAGCAGAAAGTATATGTGGTTATTCAGAAAGCAGCCATAGTTCAAGAATGGTCCACTTATTAACATGATTTATAATAAGATAATTTTTCAAATCTTTTGGGAATAATTTTTGTAGAGGGTTGGAATTTGAGAAGTTGTTAGAAAACCTGGATTTAAGTGAATATTACTTGCAACTAAATCGAAATATGCTAAGACCTGAGACCCTTCTGCAACTCAAAAGTATTCATATTTGTGCTGCTGCTAAGAAATGGTTTCACAGCAATGACAGCACTCCCTCTTTACAAGGAATTAGTGCCTATTATGCTCTCAGACCCTTGAGTAACTGCAGGTAAGTACCTATATTTGTTAGAAACACCAATACTTCACATGAATTTACCAACAGACTTAACTTGGAGCTTCTGGAGATCCAAATCGCCATTAACAAGTTGAACTATTACTTCATTGCTAGCTACAGATCCCCTTGAATGTCACCCAGTGATCACAGAAATTACCTCAGCACTACTGAGGCATTAACTATCAAACCAAATACCTACTTACTGGGGAACTTCAACTGCCCAAGCCTTAACTGGCACACTTACACCTCAAAAATAGTTATCGTCGGAGTTTCCTAGACTTAATGTATACCAATGCACTGGAACAAATTGTAACATGTCCCTCTCTAGGCTCAGATAGCCTTGTCCTTACTAGCCTAACCTCATGCTCACATCCCACCTCACCTCTCCTCAACCCTTTACAAATCTGACCACAAGTCAGTCAACTTCTCTGTTAGGCCTAGTGTTACCACCCCACCACCAACTGAAACCATCTGTAGGGACTTCTCCAAGGCAAACCTTCTTCATCTTGTAGGAATACCCATGCAAAGTCCCAAACAATCTCTTGCAAATGGACCCAGCTGAGAGGGCTGCTGCATTTACCTCTAGATTTTACCACCACCTGAACCGTTGCATAGAATGGTCAATACCCATCTGCTCTAAATAAAATGATTAGGATTAAGCCTCTCTTGAAATGAAACAAGCCAACAAGGAACTTAAAAACACTATTAGTAAATTCAAAGTAGAGTATGAACTTAAGGTCGCTACAGATTCTAAAGCAAATTACAAATCTTTCTTCAGTTATGTCAGACTTTTAAGAAATAATGTCCACAAATGCACTGAGCTCATATATAATAACATCACCTATTCTAACCCCATGGGTATAGCTAATATGTTAACAGAAAATGTAGTGCCAAGTTTACTCCTCCTACCCACATTGTTGCCCTACTATCCCTGAGAATTTAGTTTCGCTGGAAACAATTTGGAACAAGTCTTAGAATCTCTGTCAAAGGTGAAAAATAATATTTTCATGGCCCCAGACAGTTTTCTAGGCTGTATTCTCATCGGTCTTAAGTATGCATTGTCTGAACCTCTATGTAAACTGTTTAACCTCAGCCTATCCACAAGGTTTGTATCTGTCATATGGAGAACAGCCACTATGAATCCCCCAAACAAAGCTGGTCCTTCTACAGACCTGGGGAATTATAGACCCTTCAGCCTCAGCAGTCCTATATGCAAAGCTATGGAACATATCATAGCCTAACTCATTTATGCAGAGATAGGCAACCTATCTGATCTGCATTACCATCAGTTTGGTTTTGTGAAGGGGAGGCCCTGCACCATGAACCTAGTAAGCTTCGTTGAAAGGATTAAAGGGGCTGTGGGCAATGAGCATTTTGTGCACACTGCTTATCTTGACTTGTGAAAGGCTTTGAACATTATCCTTCATACTAGTATTATTGAAAACATGGACAGCCTTAATGTAAATCTTTACATTGTTCCCTCAGTTGCAAATTGATATCCAATAAATCCAAAGTTGTGAAAGTGACTATTTCCCTTTTTAATAGAAAACTGTAACTGGTGGGCAGCCACAAGGATCAGTTCTAGACTCTTCCATGTTGGGCATTTATTCTACAGACATCCAAGCCAATATTTCAGAAGTGTGACTGACCATGTTTGCTGATGGCTGCAAACTGGACACCATTATCCACTCATCTGATGATACACATCAGCTCCATCAAGGGCTGAAATATGCACATATATAGTGTGTGTCAAAAACAGTCTCGAACTAAATAAAAATAGTGCAGCACAGTAGCATTTGGCAAAAAACATTGCTCCTACCTCATATGATACAAATGGTACTCCATGGTCTTGAGACGGATACGGTTATAAGAGACCTAGGTACCAATGTAGACAATCCTCTCTCATTCGATCATCATGTTTTCATCCTAGTCAAGAAACTCATCCACTGACCCAGCTGATTTCAAGACAATATCTTTGAGATCCAAAGAATTTATCTTACAACTGTATTTTTCCCTTATCAGACCCATCAAAGAATACACTCTACCCTTTGGTATGTAACAGATCCAGACATATTCTTCAGTTAGAAAGGCCCCATCATTTCTAACCAAGAAAGTGAAATACCTTAAATCTGTCAACTGCCCTAACAGATTCGCATGGCTCTCCTTATACCCAGTAGCCTACACATTGCTGTTCTATGACCTGTGTTCTGTTTTTCAAGCCATGAAAGACACAGTCCTACTTGACCTCCTATTTCTTTGCAAAACTAGTGGCTCTATAAACACCTGTACTAAGGACCTTAATCTTCACTTACAAATAAACAAGACTCACTGGACAGATAGGTTCCTACTAGCTGAACATACTCATGGCCTATGGGATAAGCTAACACTACAGGTCAAACAAATTACTCCTTTGACTACCTTTAAGGCTAGGCTTGATGATTGAATTGCGGTAGATACAAATCTACACCAGGGTTATCATGTTACTGTCTTGCTCAGTTTTGGAGGTGAGCACTATTCATATCAGTGTTTGAAAGGGATCTGCTTAAAGGTGTATATGGCTAGGCATTTTAAGGTCCCCATGACTGACTGCCTAGTATGTTCCTGTGCTCCTATGTCCCTAACTAAGTTTATATTCGTTGATATGCAGGTAAATTTATATAAGTAATTTATAAGTTTTGCTGCAATTAAAAAATAACTGCTGTTTCATACATGAAGCTGTGGAGATGCTTTACCAAGATATTCAACAGACACTGCAAATATAAGGTTAATCAAATGAAAATGCTATTTTCACTTTAAACAGAAAATAAAGATGTTACCAGCACCATTCCTTAAACAACAGCCTTGTCACTGCGTATGCTGAATTCTAAGTAAAGTCAACTTTAATTATATTTTAAGTAATGAACTACATACCTAAATTTAGCAGCTGTACATGTTTTCTCATTTACACAAGGTCTTATTTTTCTTGTTTCTTAAAACAATGCAGAATTTTGAATCTGTTAAGAACTTTATATTTGTAGACATAAGCTTTCTACTGCCCTTTCTTGGTTGTATGGTTTATTCTATAAGAAGGGTAATGCAAACTGATTGATTCTGAATCAGATTGCCAACCAGACATGTGGCAAGTAGATAAAGTGAAAAAAAGAACTTACAACTTTTTGTTATGGGGAGCCTATGAATCCCCATGTTTTGTATGATTGTCTTCTTACCTCCTATTAAATTATGATTAACACTGAAAGGACACAGTCAGTAAACCAAAGCAGAAGTTATATGTTTCACTGATTTTTTTCTCCCTCACTATTTTATACTGTCTGTTCCAAATTCATTTTTACATTTTTTGTTTCCCTTTTAGGTATTCATTTCCAGGTGTCAGTATATCTTTGCATTCATTAATGTATGTACCTTATTCTCTGACTCTTCTCATCACTACTTAATCTGCTTCCAGCAGTAATAAGAAAAAAAAAAAACCCTTCCATTCAGTTAGGTCCACATATGCATCCTGTTATCTTTCTGTACCCCTCAACTACCACTCTACACCCCTCCACCACCCACACAATCTGCTTCACCATCCAGTATTTCATCCTAGGCAACTTGTTTACTTCCCAGAATTTTAAGCCAGTCTTTGAAAATTCACAATATCTGCATGTTTACTCTTTATCCCTTTCTCACTTTTCTTCCTCTTGCTATACGTTTAAGCCAATGAGAGACTGAGCAAAACAGAGCAGCCGAGCGGACTGGATTAACAGCAGATACTGCAGATGCAGGCCTGTAATTTGTTTGGGTTAGTTTCTTTCTTTCTTAATTTTATTTTATTTTGTTAATGTTTATGGAGCTACCCTTCCAGCAGTGCCTAAATTGTTTTGTCCTAGATTCGGTCTAGGGGTGAGTTGTTTACTGGAGTACTCAGGGGGCAGTACATTCATGGGGGCACATGCCACCATTTACTCCCCAGTGCTGCCACCAGATACTGTTGCTTATTTCTAAAAGTATAGTTAATATTGATCTGAAACTTGAGGCCTGTGAGACCAGGATAGTGTGTGCTCAATGGTAAATGAAATCACTTTTATCCCTTTAGCCAGTAGTATTACAGCATTTTCTCATCCCTGACACACTCAAAATATTGCAAAAACATTATTTATTAATCCATGTCTATATGGTACTTGTGTCTTGTCTTCCATTTGTACTAATAAGCTACATAACCAGAAAAGCTTTTGAAG